>NC_045441.1:116297337-116506037 GCF_002776525.5 Piliocolobus tephrosceles | reverse complement strand
GATCCTTGAGGAATCACCATACTGTTTTCCATAATGGTTGAACTAGTTTACAATCCCACCAACAGTGTAAAAGTGTTCCTATTTCTCCACATCCTCTCCAGCACCTGTTGTTACCTGACTTTTTAATGATTGCCATTCTAACTGGTGTGAGATGGTATCTCATTGTGGTTTTGATTTGCATTTCTCTGATGGCCAGTGATGATTAGCATTTTTTCATGTGTCTGTTGGCTGTATGAATGTCTTCTTTTGAGAAATGTCTTTATTTTGAAATAGGGTCTTTACATATTCAGTTAGATAAGTTAAGGTGAGATCATACCACATTAAGATGGGCTGTAATCCAGTGACTTGTGTCCTTATAAGAAGAGAAAACAGACACACAGGGGCGAAAGCCATGTGAAGATGGAGGCAGAGATTGGAGTGATACATCCAGGAGGCAAGGATTGCCAGTGACCACCAGACACTGGAAGAGGTAAGGAAGGGTCCTCTCTAGAGCCTGCAGAGAGCATGGGCCTGCTGACGCCTTGCTTGCAGACTTCCAGCCTCCAGGTCTGTGAGAGAACAAATTGCTGTTGCTTTAGGCCACCCAAGGTCCTTCATTATGGCAGCCCAAGGAAACAAATACACACCATACTTCTCCTGTTTTTATTGGTTAGAAGTTTGTATAATGTAATGTGATGTAAAGATGTTGCTTTAACTTAGACAAAAAGTATATGAGGTCTTATAACTTTACTGAAATCCTGCCACAAGTGGAAATTAATTCTGACATTATCTACATGTAAGAGTTCCCAAAATATTGGTTTTTCTTTGTTCTTTAAAAAAAATCTAAAGAAGCTGGGATGAACTCAGAGTTAGGGGAAAGCTTTGAGAGTCCAATTAGTCAGTCCCATCCCTTTGCTATACAGGTGAACTTACATAGACCAGAAAAGGTATGTGTGGGGATGAGCCTGAGGAAATTTAGTAGATTTTTATGAGGACATTCTCCTTCTTAAAATTAAAATCATGTTGAGTGTCTTGATTATTGCCACATAACTGTTCGGAAAGTTTTGGTTTACCTCCCAATTTTGGGTTAGTTCATACCAAAGCTTTGTTTCTCTTCTCTAAGAAAAAATATATACGATAAATACTTCTACAAGCAACTTAAAGCACTGCTGGTTATTTGACATACATCCACAAAAAAAGCAAAGCTGAAGAATATTCTAAAAATCAATGGTATAATGAGCTGAATAGTATTTTATCTGAAGCCTTTTATGTTTTTCCCTTTAGAGCATCCTTCTGCTTAAAATGGCCATTGCTATCATTGTGTTCCTCTAGCTAACTAAGGTCCTGTACGGTTTTTGGACCAGGGGAAAATGGGAGAATGGTTTGTGCTTTTCTAAAAGGAGGCACAATTTGCATCATTTTAAATAACAGCGTGGTTTCAGACGAGGCTGCTGAAAGGTGAAATGAAAAGAAATTCTGTCCTCATGTGCCCCTGTTCTCTCGTGATATAGCACAAACAATGCAGGGAACTGGGGTGGTTGTAATCCTGAAGGGGCAGTCAGCATCCAAGCCAGTGGAACCTGACTTTTATCACGTACCATCTCTGCAAAGATTTGAAAAGGCCCTTGCTGCTTTTGTCACACAGATGGGTACATCTGTAAAAGAAGGGACTAACTAGTCACAGTGGCTGAAAGGTACTTTGTCTTTTATTTGTAAACTTGCAATAGGACCAACTCTTCATCTGTGATGTATGTTCTTATTATTTGAAAGCAAGTTTAATTTCTACTTAATAAGCATTCAATTGGTTGTGTATTAGCAATCATCTTTAAACAGAGTTGACAGTCCATTCTGGGAAAGGTGCAATGGCCCATGCCTGTGATCTCTGCACTTTGGGAGGTTGAGGCAGGAGGATCACTTGAGGTCAGCCTGGGGACAACATAGTGAGACTCTTCTCTCTTAAAAAAAAAAAAAAAAAAAAAGCCAGATGCAGTGTCTCACGCCTGTAGTCCCAGCACTTTGGGAGGCTGAGGCGGATGGATCACCTGAGGTCAGGAGTTCGAGACCAGTCTGACCTACATGGAGAAACCCCATCTCTACTAAAAATACAAAATTAGCTGGGCATGGTGGAGCATGCCTATAATCCCAGCTACTCAGGAAGGCTGAGGCAGGAGAATTGCTGAATTGCTTCAACTTGGGAGGTGGCGGAGGTTGCCGTGAGCCGAGATTGCACCATTGTACTCCAGCCTGGGCAACAAGGGCAAAACTCCGTTTCAAAAAAAAAAAAAAACTAGCTAGGTATGGTGGTGCTTGTCTGTAGTCTCAGCTACTTAGGAAGCTGCGGCAGGAGGGTCACTGAGCCCTGGAGTTTGAGGTTACAGTGAGATAGTGAGCTATAATCCTACCACTGCACTCCAGACTTCCGCCTGGGTGACAGAGCAAAACCCTGTCTCTCATTAAAAATAATAATAATCCTTTCTAAGAAAAAGAGCACTGGACAATACAAGCCAGAGGTCATATTCTGACTTGGCTAATGGACAAACAAAACAAAAAAACAAAAACCCACCACAAAACACCTCTCAATGAAAGAAACAATAACAATAGTAGCTAGCATTTATTGAGGGCTTACTATGTATAGGGTGCTTTGTAAGAATTAGCTCATTTGGCCTTCCCAGCAGCTATATAAGGAGATGCACCACAATTGCTGTCATTTTCATTTCATACAAAACTGTCTCTCCGGTGAGTTCGGTAACCTGCCTGAGGCCACAGAGCAGATTTGGGATTAAATTCAGTACGTACCTGTGCTCGTGGTGACATAAAGACTTTTGTCTACTTTGTGTGCATCATATTGTGATTTGTGCCTAGTATTCAATAGCACAGTAAGGAAATTACAGTTTACAATAATTTATTGTAATTTAAAAATAGCTAAAAGAGAAAATTTGTAATGTTCCCAACACAGATAAATGAGGTGATGGATATCCTAGTTACCATGATTTGATCATTATGTATTGTATACATGTATCAAAATATCACATGTGTTCCCCAGATTTGTACAATTATATCAAAAATACAAAAGTATGAATATTGGTTAAACAAATGAACTATTTGATAATCAAGAATAGAAGAAACTTCATTAGGCCTAGATAAACCAAAAGGTCCTTTTTTTTGATTCCACGTCTGGAAAGCAAAAGACATATAGTATGAATGTGATTTGGGGTTTGCATTTCAAATGCGTTTTGCTAAAAAAAAAATTGACACTGGGTCTACATGTATTATCAGCCAGAGGAGGTAAGTTTATAGAGTATAAGTGTTTCCTTTAGCCACTTTCTGTGCCCCACATCATTTAGTAGTAGATGCCTCTGAGATAAGAGCAATGAAGAATAATGTTCTCCCTTTTAACTTACACCTAATCTATACTTGGTTCTCCCTCAGTGTTTGGTATTTTGTTCTCACAAATAAATGGGCAATATCAAAGAAATCCCTGGTTTGTTTACCTTTTTATTGTTCACTCCCTTCTCTGAAGGATGTTTCCCCTTTGCTGTTTTACCCTTTTTTTCTGACAGACATGTTTCCTTTCATTGAAAGAGATGAAAGAAACTAGGATTGTTTAGTCACAACAGAACAAAAAAAGTACACATGCAAATCAGTGAATTTTGAGTTGTGAAGTACATTAGGAAAAAGTATTGTTTCTTTGGTCACAACCCTCTCCCTCCTGCTAGGATGTGCACAGAGATAGCTAATTAGCAACTCCTCTGAGATGAAAAGTTTCAAGTACAAACTAAAATGTTGGGCCCTTCCAACTTTTTTGACAATTGTCTATCTGTAGGTTGTCGAGATTTTGTGAAGTATCTTCTTAAAAAGTAGTTTACACACCTAAAATTCAATAATTTTTACATGTGAGTATTTAAAAAGTGGATTAGAAGCCCTTTTGGAAATGAGTTAGAAATCTTGAGAATTTGAAACAAAACCAACTACCCAAAAAACCATCCTCAAATCCATATGCTTAAATGTGCTACTGTGGTGCAAATAATATAGAAACAACCTAGACCAATATTAGTGAATTCATAATTACAATAAAAATAATTATATAACTAATAGTTATAGTGTATGTACCACGTATCAAGAACTCTTCAAGATGGCCTCCCTGTAATCCCAGATGCTTGAGAGGCTGAGGGGGGATGATTGCTTGAGCCCAGAAGTTTGAGACCAACTGGTCTGAGACCAGACGGGGCAACATAGCGAGACCCAGTCTCAAAACAAAACCACCTCTTATCATCACTTTAAATGTATTAGCTCATTTAGTCTTCACCAAAACCATATGCTAGCACTCTTATTAGCATCTCTGTGTTACAAGATGAGGAAACTGAAGCACAGAGAAGTTAAGTGACTTGTTCAAGATCAAACACCTGCAAAGTGAGAGAGTCCAGATTTAAACTCATGCAGCCTTGTTCAAGGCTCTGCTTTGTTGCCTTCAAATTATGAATAAATTAACAGGATATTTGGCAAGACTAGAGATAATTATTAAGGAAGTGTAACAATGTGGAAGCATGTACAGAATAATGTTATCTAAAGGATACTTGGCTGGTATGGGCATGTGTTTGTTTGTTTTTTCTTTTTGAGATGGAGTCTTACTCTGTTGCCCAGGCTGGAGTGCAATGGTGCAATCTTGGCTCACTGCAACCTTTGCCTCCTGGGTTCATGTGATTCTCCCACCTTAGCCTCCAAGTAGCTGGGAATACAGGCATGCATCACCACACTCAGCTAATTTTTATATTTTGAGTAGAGATGAAGTTTCACTGTGTTGACCAGGCTGGTCTCGAACTCCTGACCTCAAGTAATCTACCCTGCCTCAGTCTCCCCAAGTACTGGGATTATAGGCATGAGCCACTATGCCCAGCTGGGCATGTGTTCTTATTATATAATGACTATGTAGATAGAGACCAAAAACTATTATGTAATAATGGTAGATACGAGGGTGTAGGAATCCCCCAAACTTGAACATCACATTATCTCTTCATAAATTAATAAAAACACATTAAAGTTCTCATTTTCTATGTTTTTGTTTTGCTATTAATACCTATATCCTTCACTAATTAAGAGATTATAATGTAGAGAGAGACTTAAGCTTTTTGTTTATTTTCCATCCATTCATTTATTCATTTGACATTTATTAAATGCTGGTAGTTTACACCAGATGGTATTTGGGTCCCAGGGAAGACAAAGATGTATAAGGAAAAACAAATACCTACCTTCAAAGATAAAAACCAGGCATTTTGTGGGAGAGGGGTGGATAGGCAAGTATACAAGTAGCCTCAAAACAGTGGCATGAATGCTATGAAGAGAGACGCTCAGAGTTTGGTGGGAGCAGAGGGAAGAACACCTCACTTTTCTGGATAGGCTCATAAAGGAGGCCCAGAGGAGTTACCTGAGTTAAGTCTGGAAGGAAGAGTAGGAAGTGTTCCTGGGAAGATGGTGGGGAAGGGCCTTCTAAGTTGACAGGAGAGGGAGGTGGAAGTACATAGGTCCAGAGGGGATAGAACTGGCCACATTGAGGACTTTAAGTAATTCAACAAGTCTGAAATGGATGATTAGGGTTGCTGAATCTAAAAGGCCTGACTTGACAGGGTAGAATTCTATAAAGTGCGTGGCTTAACTAGTTTTGTTCATTCTGAGCTCTAACAATTATTAGCTAATTTTAAACTTAATGATTAGTTAAGGTTTTCCCCCATCCAGGCAGTCATTGATAACAATATCTAGACTCTGGAATTTTTGAAGATGACAAAATTATTTGTTTTGAATGACTGATCCCATGTTCCATAAAGAAAAACTATATATAAAACTGTATAAGCATGTGTTGGTATGTTTTTCTCTCTACATCTAAATTAAAATAGTAATAGAAGATAAACTAATTTAAAGAATGGATAGTACATTTAAAATTTTTAAAAATTTATTTTTAATCAACAGAATTTGTACATATGTATCGGGTACAATGAGTGGAATGAAGGTTGAAGCACCCATGGTGGGAAGGATGGCAAAGAGAAATGGGCAAGGACCAAGCTGCTGTGGGAGTGATCTACAATAAAATCACTATTTGATCCCTATACATAGCCCGACAAAACTAGAGAAGTCAACGTGAAACTTTATTTTGACATTTTAATATTCTACTTGATATTTCACCTGGAATCTGGGGTGGGGGAAGGAGGATTTAGACACCTGTTTGTAAATCACTATGTGACCTGGAAGTCCCTGAAAAACGTGACTTCACTGGTATTTATTAATCCTTTTGATATAAAGTCTCTTAAAATGATTTTCCTATGTAAGTGTGACTAAGGAGTAATTTATGCTGATTTCCCTGATGTCTTGCCAAAATCAGTCTCATTACTTGGTATTCACATTTTCCATGTCCCATACGATCAGTCCATCAGGAAAGCTAGTTAAATGAGAGTTCATATGACTTCTTAAGGATTAAACATTAAGGGTTTTGTTGGAATGGGGCCATTTTCCAAGTATTATTTATTTTCTTAATTTTAAAAAGTATTTGGTGCTTGAACAGATATGCCCCAGGATCCGCAAGGTACCTTATCCTTTCATTATTATGCAGAAGGGGCAAATTAATCTTTAGGATTATTAAAGGTTGAATGGGGGCTTTCTTCAAAATATTCTATTTTATAAGCCTTGGAAGTAGAATGGATATTTAGAAGATAACCTAATCTGACACCCTGATAATAACAATACTCATAATGATAATAGCTAACATTTACTCTCACCTGTGTATTAGCTTATTTAATTTACACTGCAGTCCTGCAAACAGTGTTCTTATTTTACAGATAAAGAAACTAAAGAGAGATTGATGAAGTTATCCAGGGTCATATGGCAAGTCAGTGTCAGAGGTGTTTAACCATGGTTTGTTGGACTCCAACTCTAAAGCCGACATTTTTCCATCATCCTCTACTGTTTCGTTGTATGCTTGAGGATGCTGAGGCAGAGAAAAGCTAGTTATTGAAAACATAGGACTAGTTTTGAAAGAGTGAGGGGAAGCTACATCTTTGGACTCACTCATTGGAGGAGCTCAGAGACTGTGGGTCAGCTGGTGGTAAATGAGGGTATTGCTTCTCTCTGGGTACCCTCTATCACCAGTAGGGGTGGTTCATCTTTGAGATAGGGCCTCATGTGTCTTGCTCATGCTTCAAGTATAATTCATGTAATGACAGTGATTGAATGCTAGTGCTCTTGGAATCTTATGTTGTATTTTTGTGTTTGTTTTTGTTTTCTCATGCTCGGATCAATGATGAAAATGTTTCCTGAAAATAGATACTGCGGAAAGAGCTCTTTGGATGGGCTGGAATCTAACTTTTAGAGATGCCAAAGCTTATGAAAGCAGGTTCCTAAACTATGAGAGTATTTTTTTCCCATATTTTTCTGCTACTTGCAAGACTCTATAATATTTGAGAAGGTGATTATTAGGATATGTTCCTTGGCCACCATTCTTGACCCAAAGTATTACTAATTGCTCAGGAGAAGCTACTACCTCACTCTTTAAGCCTCACGAAGACTCAAAGCCTCTTGAAATGCCATGGGAATCTTGCTGCAAATTAGAGTTGATATGAGAATTAACCCACCTCATATTCACTTTGAAGTTTTGTCCTGTGGAGTTGACCTACCTGCTCGGGGATTCACTCCAATAAAAAAAAATAGGTTTTGACCTAATTGGGTCATCCAGCAAATAAATGATATGAAAATTTCAAGCTTCACCACAGCCTGAAACATATGCCTGGGTCAATGGTGTAAACTCTGTCTTCCATTGGCCAGCATTTTGATTGGACTTTGATGGGGGTATGGCTTTTACATTCTCATTTATGTTTGAAGGTTGAATGTATGAAGATATTGTATTATCTTGGTGAGAAGAAAAATACTAAAAATACCAACATGTACTAAAGGCATAAAAACAAATTTGTGTTATGTGTTTACTTTGAGTAAGGCTCAATGTTAGCCACTTAGGAGCATAATTGGGCATTCTAATATGGTTTTATCCTTAGAAAATGTGTAATCTATTAGGGAAACAGTGAACACTTATGTAAGTCGTGTGGTAGCTATATGGACAGTAGAGAAAATAAAAGCTATTGTTTCTCTGTGGAGATCACACTGACTTTGGATTTGGAATACTCTGAGAAAGTGGGAAATTGGACCTTAAAAGATGAGTAAAATATAGGCGTGGAGAGGCTTGAAGGTGGGAAACATGAGGTGCCCTTAGGGGAAGGGGATAAATAGGTCAGTCTTGGCCAGAGCAGGGTCAGAGTATGCATACAGAAAGTGGGAGTGGGTGAAAGCAGAGGTGTGTTCTGGCTGTGCTCCAGCTTGATACCTCTTCTCCAACAAGGCTTTGGGCAGCTTCAAGCAGGATTAGACATTTTGTTTTAATAACGTGAAGAATGTGAGGATGGCAGCCCAGTCCTCGTACTTGTGCAGAACATGACCTTCATGTTCAGTGGTACCAGGGGTTCCTTTGCTGTGTACAACATAAAGTGCTCCCTGACTTGGAGTCATATATTTTTTATGTGTCTCAGACTTCTTTCCTTTGTAAGCCCTGATGGGCTCCCTGAGACTCGTGATAAAGCACAAACCTATCGGGTGAAAGAAGATATGTCATAAATTAACACACAGGAGCTCAGAGAGCTTTCTTTGGAGCAGTCTGGAATCTGAGACCACAAATTGCAGTATCTCCCAGAAACAGACATTAGAGTTCAGCTCCCTAGAGAAGTCACTTCCTCCACTCACACCCCTGCCTGAGGAATTTTAAACAACAACGACAAGCTGCAAATGGACTAAAATGTAAATGAAGCTTTAGTATCTGTAACAAACTTTGGTTAGCTATTCAAAATAGTGATGCATAATTTGGTAGCATAAAACATATGTTCTTCTTTTATGCATTTGCTCCATTTACTTCCTCCAAGTTTTTATTTGAAAAGGTATTTCACATATATTCTGTGCCCCAGGTAGAATTTTTTAATCAGAATATTGTGCAGATCTCTTCATGTTGAGTTTACTTATGAGGTGGCAATACATTAATGGGAGTAGCAGTTGTTAAACACTATTTTACAAAAAAAGGGGAGAAACGTGTTTCATCAGTTTGCTACCACAAATTGAAACATACATGCAAAACCATGGGTTTTAATAAATGTGACATAAATTAACAGAGCATGGAAGATAGAAGAATGGAGAATCGTGTCCCTAAATCAATTTAATGCAGTAGCAGCCCCAAATAAACAACAGATTGGGCCTCTTCAGCAAAACACCCTAGAAAAACGAAGCTTGTCAGAAATTCTTCACAGTATATTCTTCATCATATTGCGGCAGAGATTATCTGACAGAATTGAGCAGAAAGTCAGTTATGAGAAATTTGTCCTCTTGGTAGCTAATGTTGAAAATATTATTTATATTAACAGGCAAAATAGGCTGGTGGTACACAAGCAATTATCTAAATTTTATGGATGTGGTTCTGCCCATAAATCTATGTAATGATGGCATATCTCTTATGAGACTACATTACCTTTCAGGTTACCATAATTGCATTGAATGAAGAGAATGTCCACTTGAAGATTAAGGCATTAGAGTGATAGTCACTAGTAGATAGACAGGCAAAAAGGTCCTGGTCTTCAGCAAGAAAAGAAACTTTCCAATTAGCTATAAATGAATATAATTTGAACAGTGACCCCGTTTATATTCATTATATTCTCTGGAACTGTTTCATTGCTAGAAGGTTAAGGGATGTGAAATTAAAACACTCTCCTTTTTTATAAGATAAAAACAATGTAGGTAGTTAAACTGTCAAATGCAGTGAACCCAGAAATAGAGATTCTGATTTTTGTAGAGATGAGATGTAATTTCATTTCAGCATTCTTTCAGTGTGACGCTTCTTCTGATACTGCAGAGTTATTTAGTCTTGGCCTTGAGGTAAAGGAGTTCGTATTTCTAAAATATAAACTTTCATAATTGAATCAGGTGAGAAATACAAATCTAGGAATCAGAATGTCATACTTTTCATTTTCTCAAACCTATTAAATGAGAGTATTAAATTTAAAATACTGAAATAATTTTTAATCTGTTCATAATCCTTGTTATATCAGATAGGATATTTCAATTATCCTCTCTAAAAATTAGAAAAAAGGAATTTTGTCATAGACTTATATAAACGTTCAAAGCTTTTAGTAGCTCATAAAAATGTTTTACCAGACCACTTGACTAAAGAATACCCATAGAAGAAAGCAATTCATTCACAGCATGATTTTTTTTACCTCAAGCTAATATTTAACTAATTATAATGACAATAAGACTGAGTTCAAACAATAATATCTGAGCTAGATATTTATTAGAAAAAAATAAGCACCGTCTTAGTTTGGTTACTTCAATATCTATAAATATGTGTGGGTTCCATCTTTGCAATTCATAATACTGTGCTTTTATTTTTATGTAAATATACTTGGGGTAGACTGCATCACTGGCCTTAATTCTCTCTCTCTCCCTGTACCACTTCCTTTGCCATTTAACTTTTCCACTGAGGGCAGGACTTTTTTTTTTTTTTTTTTTTAAGACAGAGTCTCTCTCATCACCCAGGCTGGAGTGCAATGGCATGATCCTGGCTCACTGCAACCTCCATCTCCTGGGTTCAAGCAATTCTCCTGCCTCAGCCTCCTGAGTAGCTGGGACTACAGGTGTGTACTACCACACCTGGCTAATTTTTGTATTTTTAGTAGAGATGGGGTTTCACCGTGTTGGTCAGGCTGGTCTTGAACTCCAAGGGCAGGACATATTAACAATTCTGTCCCTGGGCTCCGCTGTGTGGCTTGCTTTGGCTACTAGAATCAGGTAGAGATGAGGGTATACTAGCTCCAAGCTTAGACCTCAAGAGCCATTGTGTATTTCTAGTGGCAAGCTTCTCTTCCATTGCCATGACAATATGTCTGCATAGCCTGCTGGAGGATGACAGACATGTGGAACAGGGCAGAGGAATCCCAGTTGCCCCAGCCAAGGCCAGCTGATACCAGCTAACTGCCGGCTGACTGCAGACGTGAACAAGTCTGGCCAAGATTAGCAGAGTCATCTAGCCAGCCGTCAGCTGACCCAGGCATAAACAATACATGCTTATTGCTGAATGCTACTGAGGTTTTTGTGGCTCTTTGTTATGCAGTACTATTATGGAAGTAGATATCTGATACATTACTTTTGCGGCTCTACCATCAGAGGTCAAAATGTTGACTTGTATTTTTCCAGCAGTGGGGATGAGTTGCTGTAAGCTGGTTGCTGTCTTTCAAAAGGTTCTCCTAATAGTATAAATTTGAGGGGGCTGATTGGCTGCAGGGGGTCACAGAATAGTTTTAACCCTGTAAGGCCCAATAGTTCATGAACCAGACAGAGATGCAGGATTTAACCTTGACTTCTTTTCACCTGCAGTTATCAGTTTTACCTTCTTTCCTTTGTTTCTATTTTTTCCTTTTTTAAAATTGTTCAGCAAATGTTAACTAAACATTTAATGCCTCCTATGTCAGACAGTCATTGGACCACATGGACTAGACTGAGGGAGGATTTGCAAAATGCACTTAATTTGAACCAATTAAGAAACAATTTAGGTAAAATATCAATTTGGGGATATTTGTTGAATATTTAGGCATACAGTTCGTCTATCAGGAGAAAGAAAAAGAAACTGGATCTGCTGTACAGGGCAATGAAACAGAATTCTGCAGATCCTCTATCAAACTGAATATAATGATGCCCATCCCCCTCTGACCAGTCCTAAATAAAGCCACTTCTCTGCACTGGAGATGACTCATTGCATTCACAATAAGGCACTTGAGAATTACTGTTTACAGAAGGCATCACCAGCAGCAGGGTTTAAG
Organism: Piliocolobus tephrosceles; assembly: GCF_002776525.5. Classification (NCBI taxonomy): domain Eukaryota; kingdom Metazoa; phylum Chordata; class Mammalia; order Primates; family Cercopithecidae; genus Piliocolobus; species Piliocolobus tephrosceles. Next base: position 116,494,170 of record NC_045441.1, on the reverse strand, counting down.
AATACCCCACAATGAAAACACAAACACATTTGTAATGATGAGTGATGGAAAAGTAGCTCAAACCTGCTTAGGTCTGCAGGTGTTCCTAGCATACTGTGTATACTTGTGTTAGGTGGTAGGGAGGAAATGCCACACTGGAAAGAGAACACTGAGGGTAGATGTTTGACTACAATCCAAATTCCTATAAAAGATACTTCTGAAGCTTCTAACTTTTATGGCAGTTTTGGATTTACGATACAATAGAAGAAGCTAGGCGATGGAAACCATGAGAAAATAAAAGTTCTTTCACTGCTTTGGAGGCTCAGTGTTTATATGATCATTTAGTACAAGATAAAAGTCACAGGGATAGGAGTGTGGAGAACTGATTGGAGGAGAATTGTTGTCAACTCAGCCCTGGTGGATTGATGGGGGAGGCTCTGCCAGGTCAAGGTGAGTGAATGTCATCAAACTTGTCTGGAGGGTTTGGATTTGACTCCCTGGATAAAGTGAACTACTTGATTTATTAACAAGCTTTGCTTGCTATTTGATAAGCACTGTTCCAGGCTTGGCTGGAAGTGCTCTTGATAGATGGATTGGGGAGATTAAGCATGGCATGAGAACAAGTTAAAAAAATTATGTCAAATGTAGTATATGTACAAAGTAACAATCTTATGTACAAAATAATAAAGCACAGATGGCAGTCTATTCATTGAAGATGGCTTTTTTCAAGGTGAGTGTTGGTCTTTTGCACAATGCTTGAGATGGAAATGACCTGGCTGAGACTATGTGATGAGTGTTCCAGATGGGGCATGGCATCGGCATGGGGTAGGGGTGGAAAGCTTCTTGGAGCTCAAGTAGCCCTTCATCCTAGAAACTGCAGCAAAGCTAAGATCTTCCTGTTCAGTATTTTATTCATGTCTTTAAGAACTTTTCACTGTAATTATTTAAGAGGCACAGTCATTTAGAACCAATGACACTGGGCTCAGTCACTTACTAGTTATGTGGCTTGGGCCACGTATTGACCTCTGTGTTTCAGTTTTCTCATCTATAAAGTGGAGTTATCAATAATGCTTCTGTCATAAGGTTATTGTGAGGATACAATGAGCCCTCCTGAAATACCCCATGTAGAAGTGCTCAGAAATGATAACTGCTATTGCATGTCAAAGGTAGGAATGCTTTTTAATGTCTAGAACCTAGCACTGTATTCTTCCATTGTAGGCACTCAGTAAATTTTGTTAGTTGAATGCGTGAAGAGTGGCTGACACCAAGGGGCCATCCACAAAAAAGATTGTTACATGAGATCAAATGAGTTCAGTGGAGGAATAATGAGATCAGAGATAAAAGAGACCTTTGATTTTTTTCAGCCCCATTCTGGTATCATTTTGACAGATGAGAAAACAGGTCTGAGTACATTCAGTCATTTGAACGTGGTAAACAGGATGATGATATAAAGATATTGTAGTGGAGAAAAATTATTCTTGGGTGGAAAGATGAAAGGAGTCAAGGAAGTGAGAACAGGAACCATGGGCTTCAAGGTCTATAATGGTAGACCTGACACAGCAGCAGATGCTGTGATGGACATGCCCAAAAATCATGCAGAGAAAGAGCCAGGAGTTAGTGATTGAGAGGAGAGCAGAGAACACCAAATGCATATATGTGACAAAGGAGTTAATGCCAGTTATGGCCTATTAGCTGGTAGCTTTGGAGGTTATCTGGGTGAACTTCTGTTTGCTATTTGTATGAAAAACCCTGAATTTAATGTTCTGACTTCAGGGATTGGAGACTCACTTAAACTATGCAGACAGACATGCAATTCTTATTTCAATTTAGATGTTAAAAAACCACTCCTGCTTGCTTTGACATGAGAATTCTTTAAAAAAGTAAATCCTCTCTCAAGATAGTTTGGTTTTGGCACTGGAACAAAAAAACATATACATATAGCATCTCAAGGTATGTAGTGTTTGGGTTATCATAACCTAGATGTTTAGATATTAAACGATGTTCTTTGAAACAGCTTGTACTTGTCTTTGTCATGGAATACCACTTGGAAGAAGGCAGTTCTGAGCTCATTAATAAACACTGTGTTCTTATTGTGTATTCTCAACTAGAGTAGGAGATCTACAGATGTGTATCTTGCTCTCACTGTCTGACTGAGGAGATGGATGCATTGAAGGTAAGAGGGGCCTCACTGAATTGCGCATTTCTTGCTCTCTCTTGGTTGTGCACAACTGTGGAAGCCAACTGCAGGTGACTGAGTTCATAGAACTCCAACTGCCAGAATTTTAGGGATTCCTTTATTTCTCAGATCCCTCACCTCATGAAACACTTCCCAAATGGGGTCCCCTTGACTAAGGTCTTTCAGGCCCACCACAATCCCACAATAATGATGTGCTATGTGTAAAGGGCAAGGAGAACAAAGAAGGCATAACTAACTTCTGGGGTTCAGAGTAGGCTCCACAGAGCAGGTGCATCCTATTTACACTACTTTTCCCGTAAGTAAGAGCTCTTGCATTACAACTGAAAAGCCCTTATCAGGAAATTAATATGTTTTATATTCTCTCTTTGTGTACATGTTTTATGCCTTTATCAGTAAGAGTTTAGGCAGGTGACAGATGAAGATAAATAAACTAAGGAACGGTTTCAAAGATGTGGGCAAGGTCAAGAAAAGCTAATGAGGGGTAGTGCAAGAGTTGAAGGCAGCTGGGGAGAGGCTATCTACTAGGAACTAGGGGAAGGAACCGAGCCATCATCCACCACAGCACAGAAGGGAGGGAGTTTAGAAGATAAATACTCTTGCTTAACTCTCCTCCTGCCTTCTGCTTTCCTGCCACTTGGCCTTCCTGGGATGCCAGAGTGAAGGGATCTCTTAAGGTAGACCATAAAGGCCAGACTGCTGGGGAAGATTGGACACAAGGTAGAAGGTGTTATCTAAAGAGGCAATGGAGAATATCTAGCACAATACCTGCTACAAGTCTTGGTTTGAATATTTATATGTATCCATGTCGAATCAAAATATAAGGTCATTTTCCCCTCACCACACCAAGACATCAATAGTTAAATATATTTGATTTACAACTGATCTAACTGGTTTTTCTTGCCTAGGTACCTGCCCTAGTTATCTCTTTAGCCATGGTTTATACAATGTCTATGTCTCTGTTCTTCTTATCACCTCCTTCATCTCTCTGTCCTAAAGCTCTTTCTGTTTTATACTGTTATTGCATATTTATCATGATTCAGTATTCTCCGTAGTACAAATATATACATAAAGAATTTTGTTTAGCTCTTTCCCCTGTTAAGGCTTAAATCAGTGCACAGTATTAAGTCACAAAATACCCTAGTGAAATAGATAGTAATGCATACTTAAAGAGGATGAGAGACAGACATTTATTCATATGATTAAGTGGGTAAAATTTTTTGTGTCCAAGTGAAAGATTACTGACACCAAATTGTATTAGATTATTGCTGGGATCACCTGTTTCTTCGATATTACATTGCCAGGGATCCTGGATCTCTTCCTTCTTAATCTCCCCAATACAACAAGTTCTCTTAAACAATATTGACACCTGAGCTGATGAACTTAGCTGAGCCTAGTGCTTGGGCGGTCACTTGGGTAAGGAATGAACTTTTTCATAAAATCCAACTTACCATTTTTTTTCTTTCATAGATTATGCTTTGGTGTTGTATCTAAAAATTTGTTGTCAAACTCAAGGTCACCTAAATTTTCTCCTTCGTTTTCTTCTAGAAATTTTATAATTTTGCATTTTATATTTTAGTTTATGGTCTGTTTTGAGTTAATTTTTGTTAAAGGTATAAGGTCTATGTCTAAGTTATTTTTCTTATTTTTGCATATAAACATCCAAATATTCCCATGGCATTTGTTGAAAAGACTGTCTTTCTCCATTGAATTGCCATTGCTTCTATGTCAAAGAGCAGTTGATTATATTTGTTTGGGTCTATTTCTGAGCTCAGTATTCTGTTCCATTTATCTAGTAATATATGTCTATTCTTTTGCTAATACCACATTGCCTTGATTACTGTGCCTTTATAGTAAGTTTTGAAATTGCCTATTATGTGTCCTCCAAGCTTACTTTATAGTATTCTGTTGATTATTCTAGGTTTAAAGCTTAAATGGATAAACTTTAGAATCAGGTAATTTATAAAATAGTGTGCTGGGACTTTGGTTTGGATTGCTTTGAGTTTATAGACCAAGTTGGAAAGAACTGACATCTTAACAATATTGAGTCTCCCTATCCTTGAACATGGAATATCACTTCATTTATTTAGATTTTGTTTTATTTCTTTATCAGTTTTGTAGTTTTCCTCTTATAGATCTTATACATATTTTCTGAGATTTTATACCTGAGTATTTCATTTTTGGGGTGCCATTGCAAATGTATTTTTTCTCATTTCAAATACAAATTGGTCATTTTTGGTATATAGAAAAGCAATTGACTTTTGTATATTAACCTTTTATTCTTCTGTAGTGACCTTGCTATACTCACTTACCAGGAACTTTTTCCCCTCTCCTTTGGGATTTTGCACAGAGAAAATTGTGAATAAAGACAATTTAATTTTGTCCTTCCCAATCTGTATACCTTTTATTTCCTTTTCTTGTCTTATTTATTTAATTAGGACTTCCAGTATGATGTTAACTAGGAATGTTGAGAGGGGACATCCTTGCCTTGTTCATGATCTTAGAGTTACTGGTTTCTCACTATTAAGTCAGGAGGTGTATTATAGCTGTTCTTTATCAAGTTGAAGAACTTCCCTTGCATTCCTAGTTTGCTGATAATTTTTATTATACATGGATATTGAATTTTGTCAAATGCCTTTTCTGTACCAAGTATTGTAATACTGCTTTTTTCTTTCTTAGCCTGTTGATGTGGTGAATTATATTCATTGGTTTTTAAATATTAAAACAGCCTGACTAGCTAGAGTAAATCTCACTTGGTCATTATGTATAATTATTTTTATATATTGTTGTATTTGATTTGCTAATATGTTGAGGATTTTTACATTTATGTTCATGACAGAGATTGATCTATAGTTTTCCTTTCTTGTAATATTCTTATCTGCTTCTGGTGTTAGGGTAATGCTGGGCTCATGGAATTAGTTAGGAATTGTTTCTATTTTCTGTAAGAGAGAGTGGAAATTGTATCATTTTTTCCTTAAATTTTTGGTAGAATTCACCAGTGAAACCATTTGAGCCTGGTGCTTTTGTTCTGGTGGTTGTTAATTATTGATTCAATTTCGCTGGTAGATACGGTCCTTTTCAGAGTATCCGCTTTTCCTTTTGTGACTTTTGGTAGTTGTGTCTTGGAAGAATTTGTTCATTTTATCTAATTTGTGGGCAGAGAGTTGTTTGTACTATTTCTTTATTATCCTTTTAATGTCCGTGTGATCAGTAGTGATGACCTCTCTTTCATTTCTGATATTAGTAATTTGTGTCTTCTGTTTTTCTTGGTTAGCCTAACTAGAGGTTTATAAATTTTATTGAGCTTTTCAAAGAACTGCTTTTGATTTCATTGATTTTTCTCTATTGTTTGCTGTTTAAAATTTTATTGATTTATGTTCTGATTTTTATTATGTTTCTTCTCTTTACTACAGACTTCCAAATTGTTCTTTTTCTCTAGTTTTTTATGGTGAAGCTTAGACTATTGATTTTATGGCTTTCTGCTTTTCTAACATATGCATTTAATGCCATAATTTTCCTTTAGATCTACTTTACTGAATACCATAAATTTTGTTGCTATATTTTCATTTTTGTTCAGAATATTTTCAATTTCTCGAGACTTCTACTTTGAGCCATGTGTCATTTAGAAGTGTTGTTGTTTAATCTTCATTTTTTTCTATTTTCCAGTTGTCTTTCTGATTTTGATCTACAGTTTACTTCTGCTGGGATCTGAAAACATACTTAGTATGATTTCTATTCTTTTAAATTTGTTAATGTGTTTTTTTGGTCCATAATATGTTCTGTCTTGGTTAGTATTCCATGTGAGCTTTAGAAGATGTGCATACATGTTAAGGATTATTATTATTATTTTTTGAGACAGAGTCTCGCTGAGTTGCCCAGGCTGGAGTGCAGTGGCGTGATCTTGGCTCACTGCAAGCTCTGCCTCCTGGATTCACGCCATCCTCCTGCCTCAGCCTCCCGAGCAGCTGGGACTACAGGCACCTGCCACCGCGCCTGGCTAATTTTTTGTATTTTTGGTAGAGATGGGGTTTCACAGTGGTCTGGATCTCCTGACCTCGTGATCCGCCCGCCTCGGCCTCCCAAAGTGCTGGGATTACAGGCGTGAGCCACTGCGCCCAGCCAAGGATTATTAGGTCTTTGTGGATACTTGTCTACCTTATGTAATGCCTTTATTTATTTTTCCTGAAGTTCAATTTGTCTAAAATTAATATAGCTATTCCAGCTTCCTTTTGGTCAGCATTAGAATGGTATGTGCTCTATCTCTATCCATTTACTTTTAACATATTTGAACTTTTATTTATTTTTATTTTTCCATAAGTTATAGGAGTACAGGTGGTATTTGGTTACATGAGTAAGTTCTTAAGTGGTGATTTGCGAGATTTTGGTGCATCCATCACCTGAGCAGTATACACTGCACCATATTTGTAGACTTTTATCCCCAGCCCCCCTCCCACTCTTTCCCCCAAGTTCCTAAAGTCCACTGTGTCATTGTTATGCCTTTGCGTCCTCATAGCTTAGCTCCCACATGTTGGTGAGAACATACGATGTTTGGTTTTCCATTCCTGAGTTACTTCATTTAGAATAATAGTCTCCAGTCTCGTCCAAGATACTGCAAGTGCTGTTATTTATCCCTTTTTATGGCTACATAGTATTCCATCATCTATCTATCTATCTATCTATCTATCTATCTATCTATCTATCTACACACACACACACACACACACACTACACTTTCTTTATATACGCGTTGATTTATGGGTATTTGGGTTGGTTCCACAATTTTATTATTGTGGATTGTGCCACTGTAAACATGCCTGTGCAAGTATCTTTTTCCAATAATTACTTCCTTTACTCTGGCTAGATACCCAGTAGTGGGATTGCTGGGTCAGATGGTAGTTCTACTTTAAATTCTTTAAGGAATCTCCACACTGTTTTCCATGGTGGCTATACTAGTTTACATTCCCACCAGTAGTGTAGAAGTGTTCCCTGTTCACTGCATCCATGCCAACATCTACTGTTTTTGATTATGGCCATTTTTGCAGAAGTAAGATGATATCACATTTTGGTTTTGGTTTGCGTTTTCCTGATCATTAGTGATGTTGAGCATTTTTTAATGTGTTTGTTGGCCATTTGTATATCTTCTTTTGAGAATTGTGTATTTATGTCCTTAGCCCACTTTTTGATGGGATTGTTTTTTTCTTACTGATTTGTTTGAGTTAGTTGTAGATTTTGGATATGAGTCCTTTGTCACATGTATAGATGGTGAAGATTTTCTCCCCCTCTGTGGGTTGTCTGTTTACTCTGCTGACAGTTCCTTTTGCCATGCAAAAGCTCTTTACTTTAATTAGGTCCTAGCTATTTATCTTTGTTTTTATTACATTCGCTTTTGGGTTCTTGGTCATGAAATCCTTGCCTAAGCCAATATCTAGAAGGGTTTTTCCAATGTTATCATCGAGAATTTTTATAGTTTCAGGTTTTAGGTTTAAGTCCTTAATCCATCTTGAGTTGACTTTTGTATAAGGTGAGAGATGAGGATACAGTTTCATTCTCCTCCATGTGGCTAGCCAATTATCCAGCATCATTTGTTGAAAAGCATGTCCTTTCCCACTTGATGTTTTTGCTTGCTTTGTTGAAGATCAGTTGGCTATAAGTATTTGGGTTTCTTTCTGGGTTCTCTACCCTGTTTCACTGGTCTATGTGCCTATTTTTATACCAGTACCATGCTGTTTGGGTGACTATGGCCTTATAGTATAGTTTGAAATTAGGTAGTGTGATGCCTCCAGATTTGCTCTTTTTGCTTAGTCTTACTTTGGCTATGTGGGCTCTTTTTTGGTTCCATATGAATTTTAGAATTGTTTTTCTAATTCTGTGAAGAATGATGGTGGTATTTTGATGGAGACTGTGTTGAATATGTAGTTGGCTTTTGGCAGTATGGTCATTTTCACAATATTGATTCTATCCATCCCATGAGCATGGGATGTGTTTCCATTTGTTTGTGTCATCTATGATTTCTTTCAGCAGTGTTTTGTAGTTTTCCTTGTAGAGGTCTTTTGACTCCTTGGTTAGGTGTCTTCCTAAGTATTTTCTTTTTTTGCAGCTATTGTAAAAGGGGTCGAGTTATTGATTTGATAATCTGCTTGGTTGCTGTCGGTGTATAGAAGAGCTACTGATTTTTGTACATTAATCATGTATGTAGAAACTTTGCTGAATTCTTTGATCAGTTCTAGGAGATTTCTGGAGGAGTTCTTAGGGTTTTCAAGGTAAGCAATATCATCAGCAAACAGTGACAGTTTGACTTTCTCTTTACTGATTTGGATGCCATTTATTTATTTTTGTCTGATTGCTCTGACTAGGACTTCCAGTACTATGTTGAGGAAGAGTAGTGAGAGTGGGCATCCTTGTCTTGTTCCAGTTCTTAGAGTGAATGCTTTCAACTTTTCCCCATTCAGTATTATGTTGGCTGTGGGTTTGTCATAGATGGCTTTTATTACATTAAGGTATGTCCCTTGTATGCTGATTTTGCTGATAGTTTTAATCATAAAGCAATGCTGGATTTTGTCGAATGCTTTTTCTGCATCTATTGAGATGAATGTATGATTTTTGTTTTTAATTCTGTTTATGTGGTGTATTTATTGACTTGCATATGTTAAACCATCCCTGCATGCCTGGTATGAAACCCACTTGATCATGGTGGGTTATCTTTTTGGTATGTTGTTGGATTCGGTTAGCTAGTGTTCTGTTAAGGATTTTAGCATCAGTGTTCTTCAAGGATATCCATCTGTAATTTTCTTTTTTGGTTATGTGCTTTTTTGATTTTGGTATTAGGGTGATGCTGGCTTCATAAGATGAATTAAGGAGGAGTCCTTCTTTCTCTATCTTGTGTAATTGTGTCAAAAGGATTGGTAACAATTCTTTTTTGGATGCCTGGTAGAATTCTGCTGTGAATCTGTCTGGTCCTGGACTTTTTTTGTTGGTAATTTTTAAATTACCATTTCAATCTCACTGCTTGTTATTGGTCTGTTCAGGGTATCTAATTCTTACTGATTTAAGCTAGAAGGGTTGTATCTTTACAATAATTTGTCCATCTCTTCTAGGTTTTCTAGCTATGTGCGTAAATGTGTCATAGTAGCCTTGAATGATCTTTTGTATTTCAGTGGTGTCAGTTGTAATATCTACTGTTTTGTTTCTTAGTGAGGTTATTTGGATTTTCTTTCTTCTTTTCTTGATTAATTTTGCTAATGGTCTATCAATTTTATTTATCTTTTTAAAGAACTAGCTTTGTCTTTGTTGGATTGGGTTAATTTGAAGACCTTGCCATTTTATATGGGCACAGTTAGTGGTACACTAAAACAATTACAATAATTACATCAAAGGTCACTGATCACAGATCACCATAAAGGATATAATAATAATGAAAAAGTTTGAAGCGTTGCAAGGATGACCAAAATGTGACACAGAGACACAAGTGAGTACGTGCTGCTGGAAAAATGACAGCAATAGACTTGTTTGATGAAAGGTTGCCACAAATCTTAAATTTGTGAAAAATAGAATATCTGTAAAGTGCAATAAAACGTATGCCTGTATAAAAGGATGAGTCATAAAAATGCTAATTTAAAGTTTGCATATATATTATTAAAACCCAACCAGTAACCACAGCACTTGTTAGAACTTATACAACAAAGTTTTGGTGGGGAAGGAGCAGTATTTTATCACTTAACATTAGTTACAATTGTTGGCATATACATGATAAGACGCAGACTGGTTTTTGGTCGGTTTCATTATTAAAACATTATTACTTGTATAAAGTGTTTGTTATGTTTGTAAATTCTCTACAGACAGGGTGCCTCCTTTTTGCCTACAGATTGCCCCCACTTTCTACCTTCAGCCACACTGGAAAACCATACTCTAAATCTTCTATGCCCAGACTTTAAAAGGATGTTTTAGAGTTAGTGATTTCCTACTGTTAGTGAAGAAACTTTCAATTTAATTCAACTCATGCTTGCAGATCATAATTCTTAATCCAAACACAAAAGGAGCAAAAAAAGAATCCTTTCCTTTGATCAGGGTAAAGTATTGTCTGGAAGATTAAAATAAGTTTACACCAGAGGGTACTTGAAGGTGAACCAATACTAGTTTAAACAGGTTATTTAAGAACACATATTCAGATCCTTTAAAAAATTTTAAACTAGAACAATCCAGGATATTTTCATAAGGGGTCTCCATAAGGATGTGAGAGTGCAAAAAGCTAGCGTTTTCAGGTATCTTTTCTTCTCTGTAATATTTTAACTTGTGAGACAAGATTGAGTTTTTGTTATAAGAAAGCAATGTTCTCATATTTGTTCTAACATTTAAAACATTCATTGCTGCACATACTAGACAGCTTTGTGTTCAGTCCCATCGCCACCTTTCCTGGCTCCTGGAATGTTTTCTGCATGAGCCAATCTTTGGCTCATGGCCCCATCCCAGCACTCATGTGGACCCTGCAACAAGATGAAAACCTGGCAGAGTTTGTGTGGCTCTCATTTATCACAACTTCAGAAAGCAAGTTTATTAATCTGAGTTGCCGAGTTCCTGGCTGGCAAAGAAAGGCTCTAAATTTATGTGGCTTAAGTGAATTCCTTAATCTTAAGAATTTAATTTCTGAGCCTTTTATGTTTTCTAATCTTGAGTGATTTTAGGCCTTGTGCATAAAGAAGAAGGAAAAAAATCACCAGAGAAAAGAAGCAGGAGGTAAAGAGGAATGTTAAGCCCAGATATTTGTTTATATTTATTGCTTCACAGGGGGAAAAGTCCAGGATCTCAGGATTAAAGTATCCTGTATTATTTTATATAGCTAGAGCTGAATGTGTGTTTTAAAATCATTCCATTAACCCACTTACAAAGGACTCATTGGTGATGATTTTCATTAGTAGAAATTTTTTCCTTTGGGATAAACCATCATATTTATCTTCCTGATTCTCCTGATACTTTCTAATGTAAATCCTTATTTTATTCTCAGGTTTTGAAATTGTCAGAAAACTGATCTCAGAGCTCTTGGATCATGTTGCTTCTACTCTCTCATGCCCAGATTTCTCTGATTACCCCACTCCTACCAGTGTAGCCTCTCCTTTCCCTTCACTCCAAAAACACACCTCCCTGAAGTTAGCAGCTTCTTTTGGGATCTCCTTTCACTTTGGCTATATATGGCAGCAAAGAGAATAAAGAAGAGGGAGTAGAGAAGTGGAATAATTCAGTGACAGTGACTCTGATATAAAAGGAAAACCGCTGAACAGTGGCATGAAACCAGTTTAAAGGTATAAGGCAGGCTGTGGGCAATTTCTTAGGAAACAAAGGTGAAGAAAGTAAAAGGCCACGTTCGTGAAATGGCAGCAAGAGAAGACTCTGTCAACAGTGTGAAGAGGTTGCGATGACAAAGCACTGTGTTTGAAAAATTAGGTCAGTATTAGAAAGACAACGCGAGGAAGATAACATTTAAAATGAAAGGAAAATGCAGGTTTGGAATGCATGCTGAAGATTTATGATGTGAACTTAGCCACTGATGAGTCTGCCAACCCAGTCTGGGATGCTGGATTATCACAACTACTGAATTGGAAAATATATCATTCCCAAATATTTGAAAGCTTTTGATATATATTTAAGAGGGTTTTTTTTTTTTTAGGCAGTAAAATGAGTTTAAAAACTAATTTCAATATGTGCTTTATCATCAAAATGTCACCTTTTTAGAAAGGACATCCCAGTCCACTTTACCAAAAATCATATTTTCCATCATTTTTACTGTTTTAGTTTCACCATAGCATTTAGCACTAGTTGAAACCTGAATATAAATATATCTGTTTACATGTTTATTATCTGCCTCTCCTGCTAGAAAGGAAGCTCCATGAGGGCAGGGGCTTTATGTTTTTCACCGTTATATCCTCAGGACTTAGAAAAAACCAGATGTATAGTGGAATATTTGCTGAATAAATGGCAATAATAGTACCTAACATTGATTGAATGCCTAGTATAGCCAATCTCAGACTCATTCGATACTGATATAAATCCTAATAAATAAGTACTGTTGTTAATCCCGTTTTGCAGATGATAAAACTGAGGTCTGAGAGGTTAAGTAACTTGCCCAAGGTCACCTAGGGATTGGTGGAGCTGAGATAGTAATTTCTAAGAAGAGTTCCTTTTGAGTTAATATGGTTAAGACAGACTTTAAAGGAGAGGTGAAACAAGCTGAGTTTTGAGATGAGTGTTTTGAAGTGGAGAGAGGACCAGGTACTCTATGATAGTGTGAGGAAAAGCTGCCTACGATGGCTGTGAAAGAGGTTTTTATAAAGATTCCCAACAAGGTGTGCTGAGAGATAAGATTGGAACTCTCCAAAGTCTGTGTGTGTGAAGGCCGGTCCAAACTGAGTGAATACATTGTTCAATTTTCAAAAGAATTTAAGAAGTAGTTTACAACACAGATCTTTTCTTAGTCAGATTGAATTGTTCTCCTAATTACAGTGAATTATTGAGATTTTACTGTCTAGTCGCAGTTCAGAAAGGACCACAAACACATCATTTGTAGCCTTTACTTTTAGGGCTAGCTCCAGGCAAAATTATAAAGTAGGCCATGGTAATTGTATTAGTCATTCTTGCACTGCTATAAAGAAATACCTGACTCTGGGTAATTTATAAAGAAAAGAGATTTAATTGGCTCATGGTTCTGCAGACTGTACAAGAAGCATGATGCTGGCATCTGCTCAGCTTCTGGGGAGGCTTCAGGACACTTACAATTATGGTAGAAGGCAAAGGGGGAGCAGGCACATCACATGGCCAGAGCAGGAGCAAGAGAATGAGGGGGGAGTTACTGCATCCTTTTAAATGATCAGATCTCAAAAGAACTCACTCCCTATCCCGAGGACAGTGTCCAGGGGATGGTGCTAAACCATTCATGAGAAATTCATCCCCAGATCTGATCACCTCCTGCCAGGCCTCACTTCCAACATTGGGGATTACAATTCAACATGAGATTTGGGCAGGGACAATTATCCAAACTATATCATTCATCTTGCTGATATTCTCTGCTCATTCATTCTCTGCTCCTGTGTCAGTCCAGGTCCCTATGGGAAAGAGCATCTCCCAAAGGGGTGCTTAAAAATTTTTTTTATCATTAAAAAATTTCTTTATGATGGAAAATTTTAAACATGTGCAAAAGTAGAAAATTATAAAGACCCTGAACCCTTTTACTTTGACAATTACCAAATCATGATCTCTTAGCTTTGACAATTATCAAATCATGACCAAACACGCTTCATTTAAATGTCACTTTGTCCCTAAATATTTCAGAATGTATCTCTGAAAGGTAAAGCCCACTTGGAAAAATAATCACAGTATCATTGTTACACATGGAGAAATAATGATTCTGAAGAAAGTCGTTATTTATAAAAGGAATTAAGGGAATTCAACATAGTATGGTGAAGCACCCATGCCCTAGTTACAGGGGGAACCTCCTACGACCTAGGATTGAAGAAGCTGCTGAAACCCATGGAGGCTGTATCTGTAGGAGAGTTCTGCCGGGCAGGAGCTGTGGCCTTCAGCAGAGAGACAGTCACTGCCAACCCAGCAGGGAAAGAGGGTGTGATACATAACTCAACTTGATTCTCCTCCTACCTTCTCATCCCTGGCAAGTCCTTTGCATTGATTAAACTCAACAAGAAGCCAGAGAGAAGGGCAGGCTGTTATGGTTCCTGCCTGATAAACTTCCTGACGTCTCACCAGAAACAGACGCCAGGGCTATGCTCCCTGTACAGCCTGCAGAACTGAGAGCCAATTAAACCTCTTTTCTTTATAAATTACCCAATCTCAGATCTCTCTTTATAGCAATACAAGAACAGCTTACTACAACCCCTATCCCTTTGTTACATACCTTTTTCTGAAGATGTCTTTTCAGGCTTGCATTTACCACACCGTACCCAGACCCCGGATCTATTTCTTTGGGCTCCACCCATCATCCACATAATTAAATACAATAATCTACTCTGCAAACAGTGATAAGGAGTAGAGTTAGATATCTTGGTAAGGAAAGCCCCTTCCCTTCCAAAGGCATTCCTATTTTCAGCCAACCTTGATGGTACAAAACAAGAGCTATATTGTAATATGCTAGCCTTAGACATTGATAAATCATGGCATAGGGAAGCTACTCTGACTGCCTTTCAAACTTGTTTTGCTTTGCTGTGTTCCAATTAGGTTTACAATAATAGATGAGAAAAAGTAGTTCTGGTTCATTTAAGACAAGCCTCCAGTAAAAGGCAGTTTGGAGTTTGCTGTCGGAAGCCAGCAGGGGTTATAAAATCCAGAGCCTAGTTAAATAAGTCCTTTTGCTATTAACTCTGTACTCAGACAGGAGGGAGAAACCGGAATGGTTAGTCTAGCCAAAAGAGAGAAGGGGAGATCCTTATAGTTAATACTTGGTTACCCAGGCAACCATTCCCTGACTGCCAGAAAGCCATCCTGAAGTCTTGATTAGATGGAAGAAAAAGGCCTGGGGTCTTCCTTTCTGCTGCTTTCTCTTCTGGCCTGGGAACAGAGGAACCAAGAAATAGGAATAAGTGGGAAAAAGCCCTGAACGGAGGTACTGGTGAGAGAGAGGCGGTGGCTGAGGGAGGAAGGCTGTCTTTTCACTGGTGCCTTCTTGTTGGAGCTGAAGAGGAGGCTGCCCCAAAGGCTTGGAACCTCTTACTCTTTCCAAACCACAGAACCCACCTGTAGCCCCTGTTCTTTGTGGACTGGCAGGCCCCAGGGCTCCAAAATATCTTAGTTCTGGGAGAAAAACCAGAGACCTGGAAGCACAGAATTTTCAGAACATAAGAGGATCTTACAAATGCTAGATAGTCCAACATTCTATAGCTAGAAGAGTTAAAGGATCCATCAAGGATCACACATCTTGACACGTGTGTGAGCAATAAATAATATTGCACTGTACTTAACGTCCCTGTGATCAGAATGTGTCTTGCAGTTGATGTGATGAGGAAGTACTGAGTTATAATTTACTTGATAATTTTTTTCTCTCATAGTGGCAGATAAATTAAGGGTACATCGTATAATCAGTGATCCTTAAATCCACTGAAATAGGGTAAACAGTGACAGAATAGTGCGTCTTTCTGCTGATGCCCCCTTTAAATCTTGCTTGTCATTAAAGTTGTCTTTATTCATGTCTTATAGAAATTAGTTATTTAATTTAAATTAATAGATTTTTTTTTTGGTAGAAAGAGTGCATTCTAGTAAAGAATAGTGTATTTTCTTTCAGATGTCATCTGTTCATGTTTGAAGTAAGTCTGTTTTGCTTCAGCAGCTCTACTGTACACATGCATGTGCACACATAAGCGTATGCATGGACACACATGCCTAAAGTCATGCCATTCTCACGTCAGCCCCCTGCAATTGCTTCCCTCGCTAGAGCTGACTGAGACTGAGTGTCAGGGTTTGGTGGTGACTGGATGATGGGAGAGTCAATTTGCAGGAGTATAGGCTGGAAATGGGAGGGAAAATCTAGTACTGGAAGAAAGATTCCATCTCTCCAGCTGTTCCAGCAGAGCCTGGACCTCCCTGTCTCAGATCAGCTTCCTCCTTTGTGCTTCTTGTTTTTTCTCAATCTTGATGTTTCCCTCCTCTTTTCCTTCTTTGCTCTTCTCCTCTGAAAGATCAAAGGGCCACGCAGGTGGGATTTATCTGATGAAGACAGGAACATTATGTGGTGTTTTGTTTTCCTACCCGAGTTCATGGTTCTTAAAAATTTGTATGGTTGCATTTCTTCTTTCAATTAAAATTCTTCTTGATGTATGTAAAAATTTTAGGTGTATGATAAAGAATATTTAAGCAACTCAGAACAGTACACAGCAGAAAGTAAAAAGAATGACCTCTAATCCCATCATCCGAAATAACCATCGTCCTTGACTGTCTCCCTCCTCTAATCTGAGAACCGCTTGTTTCTACTAAGAAAAGACGACTCAGGCTCTGCTTTTTGTTGTTTGATCCACTTTTCCATTTCCTGGGAATAGGATGGGAGCCAGAGAGCTCAGTTGAGGTGGGTGCAGGAGTTTATCTGGATTCTCACCTCTGAGAGACATAATGCTAAATGTTCTCTCAACGGGGGAGGGAGGGTGACCTCTATCCCAGGAGGCATCCTCATGTGCTTCTGATCCTCCCTCAATTCATCCTGTAGCCTAGAGGCTTCTCTTTTACCAGAAAACTGCTTTTCTCTCCCTAGCATCCTCCCCACAGCTCCCCAGAAAAGGGAAAAAAGGCCCAACCTACTAAGTTCGCCTTTTTCCAGATCCATTATTGATGTGAGGGTGCAGGATTTTGCAGTTCTGCTTGTGTAACTTGTGAGGTTGTGAGGGGTGTGTGTGTGTGTGTGTGATGGAACCTCCTTATACTCTTACACAGGCCACCCTGCTCTGCTCTGGAATCTTCTCTTTTTTTCCTCACCCATTATTTTCTGAGGTAATGGCCTCGGCTTGTGGCTTTTTCTTTGTTTGCTATTTGTTGGTGAGTTTTTGTTTTAATTTTTATTTGCTAGTTTTTGTTTGTTTTATTAAATTTGGATAGAGGGACATGACACAAGTGAGTTTCTTCTATCCTGCAACCCTGCAAGTCCCACTGGCAGGTTTCCACTCCCAGTTAATGCGAATTTGGTAAACTCACTAATCAAATACCCTCCTTTTTTGCAAGGAGGGGTTATAAGGACCTGAGAGTGTATATTGGTGGCTAGGGTTTTTTCTAAGTAGGTGTATATATGCTGCCTCTCCTTTGATATGGTATTAGTGTTTTCTTGAAAGAGATGTATGTTGATAGTCTTTAAAATACTATTTTCCAGTTTTCTCATGCTTAGGCAATGCTTTTATAAAACCTCTCTATTAAATATGTTCTTTTACATTCCATTAGAGTATTTATTCTTCAGTTTTGCTTTCTACTGTAGAAGTAAAGTCAATTTTCAGAATCACCTTTTATTTGTGAAAATAAAGTAGGATGCTTCAGTTTTGTGAGCATGTTTTCTTGCAATTTATGTCAGTTTTTCAGGGAGGAGTTCAACATTTGGATTATTTTGTTTAAATTTTAGAATGCTGTAATTTAATGAAAACCAAGTCTTTGTCTTTGGTTTATTTGCCATTTAAATAACCGTAACTCTTATGAGAAACAGTGTAAAGCTCAGTGGCGCTGTACACATGTACAGCTAGGGAAGAAAAGCCTGTGGCAAAATGACTGTAAATCTGATTTACTAAATGAGGATTATCTTAAGGAGACACACACAATTTAAAAATTACAATTTTTTTTAAAGTTCAATTTTCAGTCCTGTCATTTTTTTTTCTCCCAGAAATTTAAATGGCTTTCTGTTGCCATGTATTCATTCTGGCATGTTTGACAACTGTGTTGAAATCATGCTGCAAGCTTTTGTAGAGCTGTTTCAGCAGTGCCATACTTTTAAAGTTAGTAGTTGCCTTGTCTAAAAGGTTTACCAGTGTTTCTTTTCTCCTGACGTTCTATGTAACAATTAATTAGGTCATCTTTAAAAATAGATGCTGGTGGCTAAATTCAACACACGCTCAGTGTTTTCTTTCTATTAATTTTCTGGGCTCACAAGTACTTTACCTTGCATCTTATTATCAAACAGTGACTAAAATGCTTAATTTGGATGAGTAATTTTAGACAAGAAGAGCTGTATGTAGATCAGATCTGTTATTATTAGTTCATGCACAACAAAAGTGATGTGAAGAATACCCGGGAGAGCTGAAAGCAAAGCCTTCATTTTCTTTTTCCGTGGCCTGGTCCACTGAGCAGCTGTAAGCTTTTGCACACAGCCTGCTCTTACCAAACCTGAATGCTAGGAGGAATGCATCAGCATAATTTCCATACAGGCTTTCTCCTGGGGAGCGTGCTTCATGGCATGCTGGGGGACCAAGAGGACTTGCTTGGAGAGTTTTGTATGCTGTCACTCCAACTTAAGTTAGGGCCCTCCTGGAGGTGGTGAGGCAGATACAGGCAGAATGAAAACAACTAGTTGTTTGTTGCTGCCACCTACAGCTAGGGGGCAGTAAAAAGACCAGGAGAGCATATTCAGCCTTTTTTTTTTTTTTTTTGGTATAGATAGATGGTGTGATGATCTGAATGTTTGTGTTCCCCCCCACCATGAATTCACATGTTAGAACCTAATACCCGATGTAATAGTATTAAGAGGTAGAGTCTTTGGGAAATGATTAAGTCATGAGGGCTCCACTATCATGAATAAGATTAGTGCCCTTATAAAAGGGCTCCCTTGCCCCTTTTCCACCATGTGGTGACACTTTAGCAAGGTGCCATCTTTGAAGCACAATCAAGCCCTCACTAGTCACTGAATGTACTGGTGCCTTGATCTTGGACATCCCTGCCTTTGAAACTGTGAGAAATAAGTTTCTGTTGTTTATAAATTACCCAGACTAAGGTATTTTTATTATAGTGGCAGTAATGATCAAAGACAAATGGGATGTCATGTCTTCACCCACATGTCTGTACAACCATTGGATTCCTGAGTTTTTTCTGGCTCCACTGACAAGACAGTGGATGGTGAGGATGTCCTTTGTCTGAACTGGAAAAGGCAATTTGTGGCTGGTCTTTCAGAGTAGGACAGTTCTGAGAGCTATTCCATGTCCTCTCTAGGCTGACAGGCTTTTATCCCTGACCTGGCCTCTGGTGTACTCTCTTGAGAATGGGTAAGGACATCTCTGAAAACAGCAATTTTAGGGCTATTAGAGCTGACAAAGTCTGGGTTTACTTGTATAAAATCTTTAGTTGCTATCTTGTAATATTTTTCTATTTATTCTCTCAAATGCCAATAATGTCTGACTTTCAGCCTCCACCCATCTTTGATGGGGTTGTTTGTTTTAATCAGATCTCAGGTACTGAGAGTTAAGTTAATCATTATCCTTAGTTTAGAGCATGTCGCCATCATTGATTGGTGCAAAGCCGCCTTCTTGTCTTATTTTCTTTCCCTTTCATCTTCCCTGATCACTGCTCCAATTCCCTTCTCTCCCTTAGCATTCACTCTGGTGTCTTCAATGGATTGTTTTATATGTGTGTGTATTCTTGTTAAGTCTGTGGGCATTGTTTTGCATGTGAATGTGTTTTTAACTTTTATCAGTGGTATTGTACTATGAATCTTGCTTTGTTTTCTACTTTTATCCATGTAGCTATGTTTATCATTAATGCTTGGTTAGGCTGCAGTCACAACCAACTTAAATTTCTGTGTCAGCAGCAATGTATGCTTTTTTCATCCATGATAAAATGGATTGGCTGTGGCTCTTCAAAATTACAGTATTAGACCATCCACCAAGTCTTGTCATGTTCTCATTAACAAAGGAGAACACCTATTACTATATCATAAATTTGGTTTTTTTTTTTTTTTTTTTTTTTTTTGAGACGGAGTCTCGCTCTGCCGCCCAGGCTGGAGTGCAGTGGCCGGATCTCAGCTCACTGCAAGCTCCGCCTCCCGGGTTTACGCCATTCTCCTGCCTCAGCCTCCCGAGTAGCTGGGACTACAGGCGCCTGCCACCTCGCCCGGCTAGTTTTTTGTATTTTTTAGTAGAGACGGGGTCTCACCGTGTTAGCCAGAATGGTCTCGATCTCCTGACCTCGTGATCCGCCCATCTCAGCCTCCCAAAGTGCTGGGATTACAAGCTTGAGCCACCGCGCCCGGCCATAAATTTGGTTTTTAAAAAATATTTTGGTGACTGTTTTTCAACATAAATGGTTTTATTTATAATCTTATGTATTTTGTATTATGCATTGAATAACAATTTTTAAAATCTTTTCATTTTACAATGGGTCCATAGAATTCACCACTTGCCAGAGTGATTCATGGCACCAAAATAAGTTAAGAACCTTCAGTGTAGACTGTTAGTCCTTGATTATTTTCTATACATTTGAACTCTTTTTTTCCCTCACTTCTCTCCTGTCCTCTTTCGTCCTCTTCTCTCCTCTTTTCCCCTCCCCATCCTCTTTCCTTTCTTTTTCTTTCTCTTCTTTCCTTATGTTTTCTCATTTCCTTGTTCTTTCCCCTCCTTCCCTCCCTCTCTCCCTTCCTCTCTTCCTTCTTTTCCTTGTTAGACCTTTAATCTATAGTTTTTCACCTTTCTTTAATTCATAGAAATTTTCAGGAGTTATTTCCTCAACTACTTTCTTCTGTTATCCTCTCCTCTAAGACTCTTGTTAAAAAGATGTGGATACTTGTATACTCCACAGATCTTAACTATTACACGTTATATCTTTTTTCTTTCCCAATGCCATATGAGACAATTTCTGCATCTGCTCTCAGTCATTCTTTAGTTGTATCCATCCTATTTATTCCATCTAGAAAGTTGTTTCCACATGTTTATTCCATCTAGGAAGATATTCTTCATATCTTGTATTTCTTTTCAGATTTTTATAACTTCTTGTTCCAGCTTCATGTTATCAATAATCTCTCTTCCCTCTTTGATGACATTTATTTTGCTTATTTTAACTTCTTCATTTCTCATTTTCATTAGTTCTGATTTATTGGGTGTAGGTTGTTGAGTGTTTTGCCTCTCATCATGACTGCTGCCTTGAACCCTATCCCACTTTGTCTGCTTCAGGTATCAGTCATGTAGAGGAAGAGCCAAAGCCAGACCCTAGTCTTTATCATTCCTGGTGAGTTTAAAAAGAGGAGGGTGATGGAGTGCCCCAGGACACAGAGTTCTTATCACCAAGGCCTGTACTTGAGGTTAGCATTTGCTGCCTCTTTATAAGAAACTCTGCTCTTGCATAAAACTGTCTATGCCTCTGCTCTGAGCCTGTTCCCATTTTACACCTTAGTTTGCTACTTTGTTGTCAAGTCCTAAGTTTTGGGCTGTGGAGAGGGACAGTGAGGTGGAGGAACCATTTAGAGGTAGGCTAATCTTCTCCCAACACAGCCCAGATTCCAGCTATGCCCCAAATATACCCCATAACTGCTACAAAGGTGGGCTGGTGCTGCTATTCTTCCACCCCAGTGGTAAGAGGGAAAGTGAAGTTGTACAGAGCGAAGAGAACACAACTCATATGAATAGCCCCAGCCTATCCACTCACATACTGCCCCTCTTTCCTCCACACTGGCTGCCACTTTTCTTCCACACTTGCTTACGACCAATCTCTTTCTCCTCAGTTTCTTCATAGTCTTTATCTTAGGTTTCCAGATTTATACCCTTCTCTTTTATTAGTAACCACTGCTAGAATTAGCCACGTCTTACAACAATGGGCTCTGGGGGTTATTAAACATTGAGAGTTATCAAGAGGGCCTCAATTCCAGGTTTTCTACCACTCTCTCTCTCTCTCTCTCTCTCGTGCTGAGCCACAAGGTTAGCCTTCTATTGTTTACCATGTTAAGATGTTCCTTGATTTTCTTCCATGAGCATAGATCCCTTATAGACATTAAATCAAAATCAGCATAAGGAGGACAGGACTGATTTCGTTATCTTTCTCTACTTCTTAAATAATGCTGACACGTGCTTCCAGCCTGTTTGTGTGCTTACTTTTATAAACATTATGTTTATTGAGTGGAATTTTAAGGTCTTCACATGGAAAAACTTGTGAATAAAACTTTTGTGAACTGAACTTGCCATTTGGTTCCAGATAAGTTCTTTCTGTGCTTTTCTTTTTGTTTCCTGCATGGTTCAATATGGTTCCAATGACCACATATCCACTTCAGTCCACTTGGTAACTCAGCCTTTCCCTTCTCAAGGCTAGATGGTTTAGAAAGACATTCAGCATGTTTAGAAAGACATTGAGATGGGTGGAGTATGCAATACACCCCTTTGACCTCCCTCATGTATTTGTTCAATGAAGTAAATATTTTGGAAGATATTTTATTTTAAAAGATCGGTGACAGTTACATTGGATGAATCAAATAACTGCATCCTATTTCAAGAAAATAAATTTCTCCAAACAACAGAGCTATGATTCTAGACAGTATAAAAGCACCAGAAATGCTGGGCTGAGTTACATCAGACCAACTGGATGTATCTTGCTCAGTGCTCCAGCTATGGTGGCAAAGATACAGGTGGCACTTTGTGAGTAAGTGTGGGGCGGGCATGCCCTGCTGACAAAGTAAATAGCTCTAATTTCCAGCAGTGACATGCTGGAACCATCATCCTAGATTATAGCTAAGTCCTCTTTGGAACATACTTATACTTTCAAGTCTGTACCACTTCTTAGAATAAAACGTTTCATGTTTGCCGCCTGCTGTGTAAAGTGGCACTCCCTTTTATTTATTCTACAGCCACCTTCTTCAGGCTTTCAGGGGTGCCTTTAATTCTAATATTCGTGAATTTAGAGAACGAACAGTGTTATTTCCATAACCCCTGTGTCTTTTGTTATATTTTATACATCTTTAAATCAGTATGGACCTTCTTGTGTCTAAGACAGTTTGAGTTCAAAAACTGATAGAATAAAGAAATCAGTGTTCATTTAAATTATTTCTACTTTTTAGAAATTTTATTCAGACTCCAGTAGTGCATACATCGTATGTGTTCCTGAAATTAGTTAAAAAAAAAAGGTATAGTCCATGGGCTGGAAAAAGGAAATAATCAAAATGAATTGATATCTAAGAAATGTCATTTGTCTGCAAGGTAGATGAACAGTAAAACTCAATTCAACAGACATGCATTGAGAATCTACAATGTTCCAGTTGCTTTTCAAGTTATGGGGAACAAAGGTTAAATGTGGTTTCTTCCATGCCTAAAGCTATGTTCAGGGACACAGTAGGGGTGGGTTCCTTTACTCTGTGAAAGGGGCAGGACAGGCTTTGTAGAAGAAGAGACATCTGAGAAGGAGGAGTGGGAATTTATAATGGATGGAGTTGGGGATAGAAAGGACTCCAGTGAGACAGAACATCCCTTACAAAGCTTGGGACTTACAACATCACTTGGTGTTTTAAGCCAGGAAGTACTTTGGAATAGCTGCAGCATAAGTTGCAGGGATGGAAGTAGCAGGAAGCAGCTGGAGGGAACTGCAGGTGGGGAACAGGGACTGGATCCTGAGCAAGAGAGCTAGGCATGATTATTTTTCTGCCTGAGTTCCAAGGAAAAGTGCCCTTTGCAAAGTTGGAAGGCTGGAGTATCAGAATGACAGGTTTCCTTTCAAGCTTTTCCCCAAACTCCAGGCTGACAAGCACAGTTTTCTTACAGAGGCAGTGATATATAGTGCTACACTGATTCTTTTGATCCTGTTTCTAGAACCCTGCTACTCTCAAGGTGGTTTTCAGCAGGGGTGACTTGGCAGCCATCTCATACTCACCACCCCTGCTCCTCAAGTCCCCTCACTTGTACCTCCTCAACTGGCTTCCCATGTGCCAGTGACCTACCTTGAATGCAAAATCGAGGCCTCTGGTTTTTCTTTATGTATATGTTGGCCTTCACTATCAAATCAATTGTGTTTTGCAAATCTAAAAAAAGGCCAGTATTTATTTACCACTTACTGTTTATGTTCAGACAATTCAGATATTTGCCATTTCTAATTGAGTCAAATATGAGCATCTACCTTGTGCCAGGAGCTGTGCTAGGTGCTGGTGACACAAAATGAATTAAAACATTCAGTAAAGGATAAATTGACAAATGGATTGAGAGATTTGATGCTTCTCATAGTTCATAGTCACCAACTTCAAATTGCCTAACTATCCTCTATTTCCCAATGAACTTGCTCTACCATATCCCATAGTGACTCTTTCAAATCACCACTCTCTCCACCTCCCCTTTCTCAAAAAATGACTTTCTACTACTTCTCAGAGGAAGTGGAAGATATCTGACCCATACCATCACAACCAAACCTTTCAGCCTACAGCGTAATTCATCATGTGTCCCTCCTGTCAAGGTTTCAGCTGTGGTCTGGATTTGATCTTCTTCCACATTCTCATACTCCTTGTGCTATCAATTTTTTATAAATTTTTTTTCCCCTTTACTACATTTGTGACTGCCAGGGACACCAGGATTGGACTTGCCCTAGCTTGGTATAGCATTTGGATTAGCTGTAACTTCTTGCCTGCAGAAGTGCTTCTGATGGCTGTGAAATATGCCTTTCCCATGGACTATAAATAAAATGAGCTTCACACTTCATTAATGAATCCTTCCTCTCAATGTCCCAAGCGGTCCAAATGCTAAAGATACAGTATTTCACAGCAGGTTGTGTGATCATTTATATAATATATCCTTTAAGTAATTGGGTTATGATCTTGTGATTAATGTACCCTGATATTCACATTGAGAAAATGGGGAGGATGTTAAATAAGAATTTTGTGATTCATGCAAATAAGATTGACGAATTTGTTATTCTACAAATGGAATGCCTACGATTTAATTTTGACTGACAAGTGGTTCCAGACTATTAAGAACATAAGTAGTATACAACAGTTGAACTGTAGTCCTATGAAACATGTCTGGAAATTATTTTTATTCATGGTTTTACTTTTTGGTAAATTCTTTTGGTGATCTTTAGATGGTTTTCTCCAGGTGTCATCAGATGCATCTCCAATTTAAAGAAATAATCTCTGTATCATAATGCCTACACTCTTTTATAAAGAAAGCTCAAAACAAATTGGCAAAGGAAAAGTCACCTAAGGACACTAGGCTGACCTTCCCCTGGGATCAATTATTGATTACTGTGGAGTTTCAATGTGGAGATAAACTGAAATGAAATAAGCTAGTCTAATGATCCTCATGGAATTTTCAATCCAGGTTGTGTGTCTTTCAAAGCAGAATGAAGTTGTTAATCAGGTTGGTGGAATATTTCCTTTGTCAAAGGTACTCTCAATCAAGCTTATATTTGGATTTTAGGGAAAACCGTATTTAGTGTTTCTTTCTAACTTTGCTACCTTCAGCTTCTCTGCCCTGTCTTGCCACTTTTGCCTGTTACCACCACCACCACCACCACCACCACCACCATCCTGTTTGTCAGTTTGGATTTCTGTATTGTGCCAAGTGCTTTTACCTGCATTACTATATACCCTTAGACCAGCTCCTGCAAGGTGGTGATTGCAATGAGGAAAACGAGCTTCAAAGAGGTTAATGAACTTGTTTAACTTTACTCACTAAGTAATAAAACTCACATGG
Source organism: Piliocolobus tephrosceles (assembly GCF_002776525.5). Lineage (NCBI taxonomy): Eukaryota > Metazoa > Chordata > Mammalia > Primates > Cercopithecidae > Piliocolobus > Piliocolobus tephrosceles. Next base: position 116,468,898 of record NC_045441.1, on the reverse strand, counting down.
GAACTGGGCCTGAATGACTTAAAACATCTGCTCTGGCCCCTTCCCACTCTGTCTCGCTGTCTTCCCTGTTCCTGTAGTTCCTATACTCTTTGTTTACTTTTCCCTAAGGTGACAGGAAGCGAAGGAGAGATAGCAGTTTCCCTATTTCAAGACTAAAAATAAACATGAAAATTCAACAATTGGCAAGTGAGAAATCATAAGTAACTTTAAAGGGGACTAGGAACACCTAATATTAACTTTTTAAAACAATCTACAGAATTAAAGGCTTTGGAATGCAAGAGAGAAACCTACAGAACCTCAGAATATAGAATATAATCTACATTCAGTAGTTCCAAGAGAAGAGAAGTGTAGCATCGAGCTTTCTGACAAGCTCTCAAGGCACATAATATCTCTTCTTTGGATTTGTATTCTGTAAAGTACATGGATGCAGCTTTTTTTCCCTAGGCCTTGTATCATACTGAAGAGAATTTCCTCTGAGATTCTCTGTAAATACACAGGTTCAGCTTTTGATACATCTCTGTGTATTTCTTAAAATCCCAGCAGAAAGCTATAAACTCAGGGGCTCAAGAACTCCGTGAGGACGATGATGATGATGAAAGGCAGAAGTTGCAGCATGACTGAATAGCATCCTGATCGCCTCCTATGTGAACTGTCGCAAATGTTGTTGATGATCCCCTGGGTTTGATGTGGCTTTTCACAACCATCCATAATTGGGTTTTGGGGTGTTTTTTCTTTTATGAGACAAACAGATCTTTGGAAGAAATAAGAGATCCTTGGATAAGAAATAGTAGAAATCTGAGGAAGATCCATGGAAGAGATAAGTTGCTTTTTGCTAATGGGAGCTTTGCTGGAGGTGATCACTCTGTATGGTCAAGAACCACAAGAACCCTTAGGTGGTTGAGTTTATTGAAGTGTGTGATACGATTTTCTCTATGGAGGTCAAGACTGGAGAAGGATCTGGAATAGCATAACCTGTGAGGACTAAAAACATACCCTCTAGGCCAGGCAGAGAGACTTTCGGAGTGTAGAGTCTCCAGTACTGGCCTAAGGAGGCCTGTCCTCCCACAGAGTCCTTGTGTACCAAGGAGCCAGGTAGCCACACACTTAGCGATGCCAGCATATGTTGTTCCCCAAGGAAGGAAAAGTGCTTCATTTCTGCTAAAACCCGATGTGTATAGCTAAAACCTGTTGTTCTGCTAAAACCCGATGTATTATAGCTAAAATCTGATGTTCTGCTAAAACACGATGTATATAGCTAAAACCTGATGTTCTGCTAAAACACGATGTATATAGCTAAAACCTGATGTTCTGCTAAAACCCAATGTATATAGCTAAAACCTGATGTTCTGCTAAAACCTGATGGGTACAAACTGCAAAAAACAAGAAAACAACTACCTTCCTAAGACAGCGTTTCATAGACTCGCCATGATGGCAATCTTGTTTTTGAGGCAGGGCTTACCTACTTCAGATATAGGTACGTGCTATGTGCTAACATCTGGAGGGTTTCTTTAATTCTGGGCTTTGTGAAGCCAGCCCAAGGGTTGGCTGAGAATGGTGGGCCCACACTGTGTAACAAGACCCATACAGACTCTACTCTCCTTGAACAGAAGGAGGCAGTAGAGCATAGAGGTTAAGGACAGGCCCGTGGAGTGTGGGATTCATTTTGAATCCCATGCCATCACTTTAAGTGGTGTGTTTGGGATGTGACTTTAACAGTGTTTCTGTTTTTTTCAGTTGTCCCATCTGTAAAATGGGAATAATAATACTTATGGTCTATTATAGTCGTTGTCGATGAGGTAGGTAGAGTGCTTCGTGTAGCACTGGGCACCACCAACGAGTGCAAAAGAGAGCCAGCGGGGCTCTGATTTACATTAGATCTCTAGACTTCTTCACTCTACGTATCTGCTATTTTGTATCCTCTGACATACATTTCTTCATCCCCCTACGCTGACCCCGTAACCACTGTTTTGTTCTCTATCTCTGACTTTTTTAGATTCCACATGTAAGTGAAGTCATGAGATTTTTTTTTTTTCCCCTCTTGTGTCTACCTTATTTCACTTAGTCCTCTAGTCTCATCCATGTTGTGGCAAGTAGAATCTTGTTCTTTTTAAGGCTGAACAATATTCCATTGTATATTTGTACCATGGTTTCTTAAGCCATTTGCCCATTAGCTGACACTTAGATTGTTTCCTTGTCTTGGCTATTGGGAATAATGCTGCAATAAATATGGGAGTGCAGATGTCTTTACAAAGTGGTGATTTTATTTCCTTTGGGCATATGCTTAGAAGAGGGATTGTTAAGTTATATAGTAGCTCTATTTTTAATTTCTTTAGAAACCTCAATATTCTTTTCCGTAAAGGCTATACCAGTCTGCATTCCCATCAATAGTGTATGAGTTCTCTTTTTCCACACCTTTGCCAACATTGGTTGTCTTCTGACTTTTTGATAATAACCATTCTAGTGAGTGTGAAGTGGTATATCATGGTGGTTTTGATTTGCATTTCTCTGATGACTAATGGTATTAAGTACCTTTTGATCTACCTATTGGCCATTTTTATGTCTTCTTTGGAGAATGTCTATTCAGGTCTTTTTAAAATTGAGTTATTTGTTTTCTACTATTAATATATGAATTCTTTATACATTTTAGATATTAACTCCTTATCAGATATATAGTTTGCAAATATTTTTTCCCAATCTATAGGCTGTCATTTCATTTTGTTGATTGTTTTCTTTGCAGTGCGGAAGCTTTTTAGTTCGATGTAGTCTCATTTATTTATTTTTGTTTTTGTGGCCTGAACTTTTCATGTGATATCCACAAAGTCATCAAGGCCAATGTCCAGGAGCCATTCCTCTTTCTCTTCTAGAAGTTTTATAGTTTCTGGTCTTATCTTTAGGGCTTTTATTTATTTTGAGTTGATTTTTGTGTGTGGTGTAAGATAAAGGTCTAATTTCATTCTTTTACATGTGGAAATCCAGTTTTCCCTGCACCATTTATTGAAGACTCACCTTTCTCCATTGTTTTCCCTTGGTGCCCTTGACAAAAATTACTATGCTGTGTTTGCATTGTCATTTATCCTAAGTTGTTTTTAAATTTTCCTTTTGCTTTCTTCTTTGACCAGTTGGTTGTTTAGGAGCATGTTGTTTCATTTCCACATATCTGTAAATTTTCCAAGATTCTTCCTGTTACTGATTTCTAGGTTCATACCATTGTGGCCTGAAACAATATGAGTACAGTATTCTTAAATTTGTTAAGATTGTTTTGTGGCCTAACATATGGTTTATCCTGGAGAATGTTCCATGTGTGTTGGAGAAAAATGTGCATGTATTATGCTGCTGTTGGATAGAAATTTCTGTCTATGTCTCCTAGGCCCATTTGGTCAAAAGTGCTATTCAAGTCCAGTATTTCCTTATTAATTTTTTGCTTGGTTGATCTATCTATTGTTGAAAGCGGGGTGTTGAAGTCCCCTACTATCATTGTATTGATATGTTTCCCCATGTCCATTATTTGCTTTATGTATTTAGGTGCTCTGGTGTGGGGTGCATATATATTTACAATAGTCATGTCCTCTTGATGAATTGATCCCTTAAACTTATTTAGTGGAAAAGTTGCTTTCTAATTGGTGGATTGGATTGAGCAGAAGTAGAGATACCTGAATTGACTCTGTTGCACCCATTTAAGAGAGATTCTTTATAGACTATTTCACGCCTAGTATGGGAAAGGTCAAGGCTTCTCAAACTTTATTGTGCCTACAAATCACTGGGGGCATCTTGTTAAAATACAGAATCTGATTCAGTGGGTCTAGGGTGGGGCCTGAGACAGTATCTTCAACAAGTTTCCAGATGATGCTGGTTCATGGGCAAGGGGGTGGGCCACATTAATGTGTTGAAGAGTTGAGTTCCAAGATGGGCAATAGTAGATATATTATGTGTTCAAACAACAAAGCTTACCATGTTCTTCTATACTAATTTTTATTTAACTCCTTTTAAAGCTACATTTGAGGCATCAATAATTTTACAAAGCTCTAATATTCTTTCTCTGGGTAAACAACAGAAAAATATATGATAAAGTCTTGACATATAAGTGTAAAATGATTCAGGCATTATAAAAAAAAAGGAGAAAATAGCAAAATTGGGTTGCGTTAGTTCATTCTGAAGAGCTTCTAAAAGGAGATGTTTTGAACCCAGCTTGAAAGATATGGCAAAAGTGGATTAGAGGATATTAGAAATATACTATGTTAGTATACTCATAAAGGGCAGAAGGTGGAATTAATCTTTAGGGACAGCTGAAGTGAGGTAAGTGGGGGGATAGGAGGGAACTTGTCCCAAGCAGAGACCAAGAGAAAACTGCAGCTTAGTAGTAGTTAGCAGAGAAGTAGCCAGCCAAGCTTGCATAGAGCATTACAAAAGGGTTTAACAATATGTATTAAGAAACAAGGTCTTTTAAGGTGAATTTGAGCTTCCCATTCTCTATCAGTGGCGCCTGTCAGAAGACCCTCATTCACAGCTGTAGGAAGGTAGCATTTTTACTTTCTGTACTTTGGCTGGAACGTGTTTACTTTCAGCTTTGCTTGGTTTGGTGGTGGGGTTCAGACTTCTTGGAAAATGCTGATTAGCTCTCTGAGGCTTTCTGTGACTGCCCAACTTTCATTCATTGGACCATTCATTTGTAAATTCAATATTGTTTAATTGAATGCCTCTATGTCTACTGAACCTCATGCTAAAGGTGTGATAATTGCATATTTGCAGTTAATTAGCAACAGCAGTAATAGCACACACAAAAATAACGTCTAACTCAGGGAGAGATGCTTTCCTAATGCCTACCAAAGAACTTCCTACACTGCGAATAGACAATGGTTTTAGGTGATTAGTGTCTGTTCCCCTTTTATTTCCCTGAGCAAACCCCTTTTTAAGTTGGAGACCCTTTCTTTGAGTTGAAGAGCTGGCAGAGGCCATCTTTTAGGTCATAGAAGATCCTCTCAAGAGGTATGGGATTGTAGAGGTGAGGGTGGTATACAGAGTTACTGTAAGATGAATGACTGCCAAGTTTTAATGAGATTTTTGAGTGAGTGGAGGTGAACAGAGGGATGTTTGTGAAGGGGAGGGGATTAGTAGCCTTAGCTGTGTTCTACTAGAACTGGTACTTATCTTTGGTGAAATATCTGGATAACTGAACTAAAATATTCAGTTTTGATCTTGCAGGTTAAAACAGGAATTTCAAGAAGACTATATGTCCTGGTTCTCATATTCTTCAGAACTGTCAGTTGGGAAAAAACACTTACATGTCCAGAAGTTGGAATTTGTTGTCCCTGGGTTTCCCTTGTTTCCCTGTTCCTCTGTCTCCTGGAGCCATGAGACCCCCGCACTGTGTTTTTCTAAGACTCACTTTTGCTGTGGAGAGCAGTTGTGAGTCTCTTCAAGCCATAGCTCTGGGAACCACAGTTTTCAGGAATTGCCATGCAAGGGACCATGGAATGCCACAAGCATCTCCTATACTCTCTTCAGCAACAGAGCGCCCCCCCCACCCTTAATGTGGGTTGTATTTCCTTAGGGTCTGCATGGCTTTTCTGAATCATTCTGAAGGGGAAAATATAACAGGTTGGCTACTCTATGAGATCTATCTGTTACAGTTAAAAAGCAATTAAAGCAGAGTAGATTAAACAATAGATCAATAACTTTTTAAACTTCAAATCTGACTTACAAAATACAGAGTATTTGTCTCCTGGACATACTGTGTCAATATTGGCTGCGGCTCATCTTAGTACCCTCTCAGGACCCCAGAGAGGCTCAGAGCGTCCTCTACCACCAGATTGCTCCCATTTTGCCATAGCCCACTTTGCACCAGAGACCAAAAAAAAAAAAAGTTTCTCAAGGTGAAGTTATCTTACAGATACTGCTCTTGTAAAAGTAGGGTTGCCAGATAAAGTGACGCCAATTAAACTTGAATTTCAGATAAACAATGAATAATCTTTTAGTGTAAGTATGTTGCATGCAATATAGAAAACAAAAACACAAACTTATTTATGTTTTTGTTCTGTTTGTTTTGCTAAATCCAGTAATCCTCAGAGCAGGGTTTGTTCTATTTTCTTGATAATTCACTGACTAAATATCCTAGGCATCATTTTCAATACTATTATGCCACTCTGCTTCAAAGTGTTGAATGGCCCATATTTATTTTCAAAAATAAAGTGAATTATATCTGATTTTGCCTTGAGAAATTAATAATGCTGTTTGACACAATTAGCTACCCCTAGTGTATTACAAAATCAGAGATGGGTATTACAGATGTTCAGTAATATGAAAACTTGGTATTATGGAATTGGGTTGCTAAGCTTGACAAAATTGTTAATTTGGATTTAACAGCCAAGCATGAATCTTTAATTGTAGAAGGACTTTAAATATTTTAGTATACTGTGCTTTTTCACAAGACATATATAAGTGCCTTGAAACACTTAATTATTATACAATTATGCTATCACTTGCATCCTATATAAAGAAAATACGGTTCATAACACTGAGAAACTTGAAAATCTTATTTGCGAATATGACATTATGACTGTGTAAGTGCATAAAAGGGAAATGTTTCTGATCATGATTAGTTTGGGGTTACCATGTTTGCAAGGAGAGATATTTAACTAGAATCAGAGTTAGCAATTTTCATCAGGCGTTTACAGTTGAGAAAATTAATTAAAATGTCATCTGTTTAATTACTATTTGTTATCCTTAATTAAAATGTTAATTGAGTACATTTGTGTGTGCAACATACTTAATATGTTGACTTTTTGGCAAAAGCCATGACAATGTTTTCTACCTTTTACATTCAAATGTTTAATTGTTGACTTAATGTAAAGATGTATATATTAAAGAAACATAAGAACATAGTTTGAAAGATCATTTTTTTCTGCTAGAACTGTAGATAACAGATCTATAGGAAATTAGCACTTTAATCAGCAGAAAGGAAATTACCAGAAGTGTGCATTTTAGTCTTGTATTTGCATATGAAAAAGAGGGACAGAAATTAATCAGCTGTAAAATGTCCATCCAGAATGACATTTCTAAGTAAAGAAATTGATTTGGCGGAGATGCACTTTAAACATGTTCTTGCCTCACTGACAGAACAGACTAAAGGATAATGAAAACCTTTATATTCTTTGATGTATACTTGACCTTTTCATTTGAGCAACATTTGAAATAGTTGTTTAAAACAACATATAGAACCATGCTGAAAAATTGGTTTGGATTTTAACAGTGGTCATGATTTTTCTTTTTCACGCAAACCTGTGGTACTGACCTCTTTAGTAAATAAACATATCCTGATTGTGTTTTGAAAAGCAAAGATATCTCATAGATCAGCATAAAAGCAGAATGGTTCCTTTTCAAATAATTTTTGAAGGGTAGTGCTTTCCCAAAACAGCACTGGTTAGCAATAGCATCCGCTGTGCCCTACCAGCCATGCAAGTCATTGGGGATTGAAAAGACACATGGTGGAATAGACATAGCTCTTCGCTCCTACTGAGCTTCGAGTTTAAAGAACTTACTCTTTTCTTTTTCTTCTTGATAAGCTTTATGACTTTAATGTCTAGTGGAATGAGATGAGCCAGTGCTGCTTAAGAAGTAATAATGAGAATAACAAATATGTAGTTTTATTTAGTGCCTACACTGTTCCAAGTACATGTCTTTTAATCCTCAAAACAATCCTGTATATGTGCTATGATTATTCCCATTTTGCAGATGAGGACATGAGGCACAGCCTTCTCAAGGCTACACAGCAAATAAGCAGTGAGGCTGGGAGTTGAGGCCAGATATTCTAGACATAATCTATCTTCTTATTCTCCTACTATACTTATGGGTATTGAAAGGGTTTTGTGCAAGAGATATTAAAATATTTTTAGCAGCCACACATTTATACCTGTTGCAGTAAAAGAAGGAAAAATACTTGTGTTAACTCTTCAGTTCTAAACTTAGTGGTTTATAGTTTTTTAATGACCATTAAATATTAAAGAATGATTAAAAGCAAACAAGGGGAAACATAGACCTGTAAAATAAGTTTTCTGAGAATAATTGATAATTTTTTCCATACATAATAAGCCTTTGCCTTTAATGGGGATACCATCAGTAATTTTGTGGAGCTACATGGCCTTTATCAAAATTTTAGCTCTGCCACTTAGTCAAGTGATCATGGGCACATTTTTTAACCTCTGTAAGCTTTAGTATCTTCTTTTACAAAATGCAGTTAATGATTTCTCCCTCACAGGGTCATCGTGAAGATTAAAGGTAAAGTACATAGCATGCAATGATGGGCTTATGCTTATACTAGACACCCACTACATGTGAGCTAAAGCTGTTAAAAATTAAATAAGCAAATTATGATGTTGAGAGGTATCACACTGGATATTAGTTAATACCTATTAGGATATCTCTGAAGAGATTTAGTAACAACAGAGCCGAGGTAGATGTGTGGTTTAACTGGCTTAAGACAATAGGCTATCACAATTTCAATGGTTTGCCCATTATTAGAAGTGACTATTAAGGATGAAAATGAAACCTCTCCATCTGTTACACTACTAGGAACAGTAAGAAATATCCACACTACTACTACACTTGCCTGCATGTACTTGGAACAGTGTAGGCACTAAATAAAAATACATATTTGTTACTCTCATTATTACTTCTTAAGCAGCACTGGCTCATCTCATTCCACTAGACATTAAAGCCATAAAACTTATCAAGAAGAAAAAGAAAAGAGTAAGTTCTTTTTAAACTTGAAGCTCAGTAGGCGTAAGTGTGGATACTCCTACTACAGTAGGAAATATACACTACTAGGAAATATCCACCAAGAGCTCGTTCGTTTTGCTGTTTTCCTTCCCTTCCAACAGACTTACCTTTTAGAACTGTAGGAAAAAGGCAAAAATAAAGGGGAAGATGCAAAACAGAGCAAAGAGGGCTTGGCTTCAGGAAGCCATGCTTAACCTTAAGGGCCAGCTTGAAAGGGGAGAAGGGGAATGACTTGGACTGTCCCTTTCACTTCACCCCTCTAGGGTTTTCCACTGTGGAAGATGATTATTGGTTGGTTCTCTCCTCAGAGTGATGGAAAGATGCATGGGCATCTCCTTACTCTCTCTTTTTTTTTTTTTAAGACGGAGTCTCGCTCTGTTGCCCAGGCTGGAGTGTAGTGGCGCTATCTCAGCTCACTGCAAGCTCCGCCTCCCGGGTTCTCGCCATTCTCCTGCCTCAGCCTCCTGAGTAGCTGGGACTATAGGCGCCCGCCACCGCGCCCGGCTAATTTTTTGTATTTTTAGTAGAGACGGGGTTTCACCGTGGTCTCGATCTCCTGACCTTGTGATCCGCCCTCCTCGGCCTCCCAAAGTGCTGGGACTACAGGCATGAGCCACTGCACCAGGCCTCCTTACTCTCAACAGTGGCTTTCAAATGGTTATTTTTTTAAATATCATGACTACACTAATAAATATATTTTACTTTGCTGTCTATTCTACTAAACATCATAAGTGCAGGAATTTTTATCTGTTGTCACTAATGTATTCAAGTGTCTAGAGAAGTACTTGGCACATGGTAAATGCTCAATAAATAGTTGTTGAATCAATCTATCTGTCCATCCATCATCCATCCATCCATCCATCCATCCATCCATCAAGTCTATCAATCATCTATCATATATCTATACATTTATCTGGAAAAATATTTCATCAAACATTCTTATACTTACTATTTGTTTACAGTGCATTCTCAAATACTCATAAAAAGAAAAAAATAATTAATTTGAGTACATTTATTGATTAAGAGGACCTTAATAGGTCATTCTTTGCAATACTCAGGGTTATGATCTGCAATTTGAAAAGTGCTACTTATCATTGGGAGCAGTTGGCTTTGTGTGTAAATTGGCTTGTATCATTGGGACTTCTCTTTCTTGCTGTCACAGTGCCTCATTTAGCTTGTGTATTTCCCCAGTCCATGTGCTAGCTTGTGCACTCACATTACCCTAACAAGCTGCATGCCAGTAAAAAAAGTCAGCTAGTATAAGCTGGATATGATGGCTTATGCTTGTAATCTCAGGACTTTTGGAAGCTGAGGTGAGAGGATCATTTGAAGCCAGGAGTTTGAGACCAGACTGGATGACAAAGTGAGACCCTGTCTCTACAAGATTAAAAAAAAAAAAAATTAGCTGCACATGGTGGTACATACCTGTAACTTGGGAGGCTGAGGCAGAAGGATTGCTTGAGCCCAGGATGTCCAGTCTGTAGTGAGGTATGATCACACCGCTGTACTCCAGGCTGAGTGATAGACCAAGGCCCGGTCTCTTAAAAAACAAGCAAACAAAACCAGACAAGTCAACTAATATTAGGAGTTCTTGGCCAGCTTCTGGGAAGTTCTAAAAGCATTTGCTGCACTCCAGTGGGTCCTGTTTTTGTGAAGCCCCAGGCTAATGATTAATTGTTGGGTAGTGCCATAGTCTAGTCTTGGTCTGTGCCTGAGCTGGTTTGGATGTAGCTCTCCATAAAGGCAGAGGATTGCAAACAGTAACCTGTTTTAAAGTTCTCTCCACAATGAGCATATTTTTTCTCCATACAGATCCTGAAATAAAATTATTAATGGATTTTAACACTTCTAAAGTCTTTCTTTTTTTTTTCTTTTTGAGGTATCTGTACTTAAATTTTATGCTCACTGTAGCTATGAAGAAGGAAGAAGATGAGGTAGAGAAATTGATGGAATTAAGTGTTTTGATAGGTGTGAGAACTGTGAAAGTCTTTCATTTCCTGAGAAAATATCTGAGTAAAAAGGATAATGTATTCAAATGTTACATTCATTGTGAAGCAGGACTGGGGATCCTGTTTCTGTTCGTTTTCTAATCTTCACCAATTTTTTGGATTATCTGACTAGAAAAAGCAATATTCTGGCTTAAGTCTTGGTAAAATTAGGGTAAACTATCTAGAAAAATTAATTGAATATGAATTCTAGCATCTACTCAGGTCTGAGTGTCATAGCTTTGCCAGGGTATCTAGAATGTCATGAGCCAAGATCTGGACCTGGAAACCCCTCGGTTGTGTGGGTGGGATGGGCACTGGGGAGGGCGTAGGTTTACAGAAAGAGATTGGCAGGCTAAGGATGAGAGCCGCAGGGTTGGTGAGAAGGCAGCTGGTTGTGGCCTAATATAGCCATTGGCACCATATAGGTGCAGCAAGGTCTAATGAGCAAGGGTTGACAGATTGTGGAAGCTCAGTGATGGTCACCTCCGAAGCAGGTAATATTTGGAATTCCAAGGAGCAGACAAAATAACATTGAGTTAACATTTCTGTCAGCATGCGGACAGTCCCAAATTCTGAGTTGGGACTGGTAAGAATAATTCAGGGTCCTAATCCTAGAGGATCATACGTCATGAGACCAATGATGAAAGTGTAGAAAAAAAACACACACACACACAACTTACATTATCAACATGGAGTGATAAATAGAGACTTTGTCTCCAGCTCAAGGCACATGCCTGGCTTTCAAAAGTGAGTCACAAGGATGGGTTTAATGACAAACAGCAGGAGTAACTTGACACTGACTACCAGAACATGAGGATCGTGTTCCTCCTTGCCAAATCAAGATCAGTCCTTGAGAGAAAAAATCGGAGGTGACCCTAAAGCTGGGTGGCATTCAAGGGCTCCAGGTCTTCAGAAAAGGAAATGGAGAGATGGAAATCAGTCAGGGCACTGGCAGTGGGCCCCTCATACTCCACCCAAGGGCATTTTAAGTGCGGGTAACAGCACCAGAATAAGAAGGCAGAGCACTTGAAGTTAACACAGAATAAGTCAGAATCACTGAGGCTCATAGTAACCTGGGGTGTGAAATATCTTTTAAATAGTTGTATTGTAGTATAGAAATATTATATTTGCCTTTCAAGACCATTGATAGGGGACAATTGAGAAAATAGAACAGTGTTTCTCAACTGGGAGAGATTTGCTGTTCAGGGCATTTGGCAATGTCTGGAGACATTTTCTGGTTGTCACAACTGTGGGGCTGGGGACAGGGTTTGCTACTGTCTAATGAATAGAGGCCAGGGATGCCACTAAACCTCTTACAATGCACAGGATGGCCCTTCACATCAAAGAATTAACTAGTCTAAGATGTCAATAGTGCTGAGATTGAGAAAAGCTGAAATAGAGTAAGATTACTGCTGCATAGTCTTGATTGAATATTGAATTTATATGAGCAATGCAATATATTTCTGGGTGCACATAAATTAGTTTTGACTTTGTTGTTGTCAAAACATGACTCGACTAGAGAGTAAATAGCCTAGGCATATGCTGCCCTGGAGATGCAGAGCAACCCAGTCAGCAAGCAGAGTGGAGTTGCCCTGGAAAACATTGATCTATGGGCTGTGAGGGAACCTGTGCTTCTAGCATGAGTGGCACATTGTCCCCAGTTGTGACCTGGCTTCCATGGGATTCTGTGTAAGGTTTATTATATTTACTAGGGATCACTTGGCCTTTCCAGCTACTCTGACTTTTTCACTCTATATAACTTCGGATAGAAAGAGCTTAAAGTTAAGGACTCGTGTATTTCTTTTTTTTCCATGAATTTCTGCCTACTGCCTGGTCTTGGTCTCCTCTGACACAGGCTTTCCATGAGCTACAGAGATCTAGTGCATATAAAGCAAGGCGATCGTAATGATGTCCTTGTGGTGGATGGTGCTGATGAGAGGTTGATGATTATATTGAGGAGGTTGGATGACTAAAAAAGTAACTGATTCCAAAGTTGAAACTTAGTCTTTGCTCCGGTGTAAGTGAATATTGCTTGAAGAATATATGCCAGGATTATTTTTCAAACAATAGGTCTACTTACTTGATTACCAGGCAGTTTGCTCACTGCTTTTTTCTTTCTGAGATTTTTTGCTTTCATGGCTCCATTTTTCAAGATGGTACCACACTAACGTGACTACTGTGAGTTACTGTGACTGTCATAGTTTGCCTCAAGGTTAGATGTACTCAGGTTACATTTTGTTACTTCTTTTCTGTGTCAGGAAGAACTTGAGGCCCTCAATAGGTGTGTGAGGTGTTCCAGATACTGTCAAACTTCATGTACAAATGCAGTGTCCTGGTTCATGGGAGAAGTTTCTGGATAACTTAACAATCATGAAACTATGAGAACACATTGTTCTTTCCACTGTCCACCCTATCTAAGCTGATGGGCTGGAAGTCAGCACGACAAAGTGGTTAGATTTTGTGGGCTCAGAGGTCAGACTTAAGTTGGAGTTCTACCTCTGCCAGTTTTTATTACAGAAGACCTTGACATGTTGCATATATCTGTCTGCTTAAATTTCCTTATCTGTGAAATGAGGAATATTGTTGTGAGGATTAAGTAATATATATGGCTCATTTGACAGAGTGCCAGTGTTAGTAAGGACAGAATAAATGTTTTCATTATTATCACTGCTGTTGTTAATTGCATTGGACTCTGTTTTCTTTGTTTTGATTTTCTTTTTGTTTAAGATAGAGAGGGTGAACTGAAAGTTGGGTTTCATGTAGGTTGTAATTTTGGGTGCTCTTCAGTGCTTTTCCTCACTAAAGAGAGTTGTTTTGTCTCTTTCCTTTGGGTTTTTCCTTTTTCCAAGGTTGCCTTGGCATATGTGTGTATGTGTGTGTTACAAATACAATTTTTAAAATTTCTAATGATGCAGGTCAAATTCCAAGAGACAAATGCTTTATTAACCCAAATACTACTTATAATGAAATGGAAATGCTGCGATCCCATTAAACTCCAAGTCATTCATATCCTGACCCTGGAATCAGTCAGATGACAGGAACCTTGAGCTTGTTTGTACAATGAGAAGCCATGAAGAAAATCTGCCTGCCTGGTCTGCATATTCTCCAAGTGAAGGGCTGGAGTGGTATTTCTTGTATGAGGATCATTTGGAGTGCTTGTGAAAATACAGGTTTCTGGACTCTGTGTGGGGAATGGAAAGGTTCTATAGATTGCTAACTGATTTGATTATCTAAGAGATGATGTGTATAGGGAATATTCAAGCCCCTGGGTATACGGGCCCAATTACATAAAATTAACAAAAAAATAATATTTCAAAAGAAGAATGCAATGGGTGGGGAGGAGGATTCGATCATATGATTTTCTTGTTTGGAAGAGGTAGATTGAAGACAGGGCTTTGCAGCTGTGCACTGAACCTTTGAGGACTGTGGAACCCCTCTGGTGCTATGTGTTTTCAACATTCTTTGTGAAGCGGGAATTGGAGGTGCTGCTTGTATACTTTTGATTGGGACTGGAGAACCAGTTTAGAGGAGAGAGAGAGAGAGCGCGCGAGAAAGTAAATATCTGATTTGTGGCAAACAGGCTGCTGTAATGTTGGCAAGTTGTTAAAAAATTAGGATCTCATTTTTAAAAGGAATGAGCTTAAGCAATTAGTACAAACTCTAAATCGAAACTTTCCTATGGGTTTAGAGTCAGGTAAAAAAAAATTAATTTCTTTTTTACACAGGATTGTAAATGAAGATTGCCTCTAGGCAAAACTCAGTTATTTAACTTTTTACTCGGAAATTTTATTGCATTTTGAATCAAAAAAGAAATTCACCTGGTATTCAAGATTCATAGTTCTGTTTTTATTTTATTTTTTTGATAGCAAAGCAAATTAAATTTTGGAAAGGGACCCAGACAAACTCAAAGATGGTAAAACAATGGAAGAATTTTAAATTTTAACTTTAAGTAGAAAAACAGCAGCTCATTGTCATACCTAAGTAACCTACCTAAGTTTTAAAAAGGAGAAAATTTAATAGGTTAAGAATGAACACTCTTCATTTTATGTTTGATTTACTTGATAAAATCTATTCACATATAGGAAGAGCCAACTGCTATTACCAAATATAAGTAGCAGTTTATTAGTTTCTATTATACGCTCTGTGTTGTGTTAGATCTTGGGATTACAGAGCTGGATATGACATAGTTCCTGTCTGTAATGGCCCATAATGTAGTGAGGTGGTGAGAACACAAGCAGATAGTGCCTATGCAACTTAGAGGTACCCACATTACTAGGCATTTATAGCTCCAGTTTGCAAAGTGCCTACTCTGTGGCACTGTGCTAATGACCTGACTATACGGAATGTGTGTATGTGTGTGTGTGTGTATGTTTATGCATGTGTATGTGTGTAAACTCCAACTCCTAGAACAGTCCTGCTTTTGTTTTCATTTTACAGATGAGATAATCAAGGCTTACATAGATTAAGTCATCCAAGATCACATAGCTCGTTTTTAACGGAATTCAGACTTGAACTTGAAGGTCTGAATGACCATAAAACCTATGCTCTTTGCAGGATAATGTGACTTTTACCGTTTAATCTAATTCTTGCATACATTCTGTCAAGCTAATATGCAATTCTTCATTTTTTTTCAGAAATATATATAAATATCCTTACATTGAAAATCTTTTAGAAACTGCCTATATCTGACAGGGAATTTTCTCCCAAGTGGAATATTTAAAAAGCGAGCTTGAGCTCTTAGCAATCTTGAGCCCTTCTGCTTGGTATACATTCCTCTTGGAATAAGAAGTGTAAGTATCCAAAACATCCTCAAATGCTGACACATCCTCCTTGTTAAGCGAACAATAAATTTACTCTTTGTAGAGATGTCTATTGCCTGTGTACATCCATGTTTATAGAAATAGTGAGTTGAGTCTCAAAGTACAGCACAGATGCTGACACGTTTTTCCAGTCTTGGGTAAGTTTGTAGCTGAGTTTTGGTACTAGGATTTGAAAGATCTGAATCAAAAAATATGTCCCTTCAGTAGAAAGAGAGAAGTCTCTGATCTGTCACAACCTACTAAATTTATGTTTTAAATATCTTCACATTTTATGTTATAAAAGTTCTGCTGGTTTGTGCTTTATAACACACAGTTGAACGGTACTATTATGGATGCTAGCTTCCTTCCAGGAGGTAGAATGAATACAACATAATCCATTCTGCCATAACGTGAGCTATTAGAAGTGATGCTTCTGGCTATTAGGGATAAATCATATCTGTGGAATGAGTTAAGAGTTAGACTATTTGTAGTGTATTGGATTTGCCTGTTTCATAACTGCATTCATTAAATTCAAATTTGATGAGAGCTGTTCATATTAAATTTGATAACCCTAATTCTAGCAAGTTACACATATTATAAAGCTTCTTTGAAAATTCTATGACATTTATGTTATTTTTGTCCTTTAATAACTAAGCCATTTTAAAATTAGGTGCCCATATGTAGCCATGTATTACTGAAAATACTTCATAATTTATGACTTGCATTGAATTAGTTCAGAATTCATTGCTCTTGTCTGATTTTATCTTAAAGCTTTGGTATTGAAGAATCTAAGATTACTGAATAATTTTAGTCTTTCAATTGAATTTGATGAACTTTTGTGGTACTCCTACAATATCCAGAGCATTGTGCAAGATATAGTTTGTTTGAAGAGGAAAAATAATTCTCAGTTTTTAGAAATTACTATCTAATGAAATAATAACAAGTAAGATCTATTTGCCAGAAATCAACCTCCTTGGAGTAAGCCAAATGGAGAAAATGACCTATCTTATATTTAAATTTTTATTAAGAATAAGAATAACAATTATAGATGAATGTAAATATTATCTCTCTGCCCAATTGCATGTAACAGTTTCATGCCTGGTTTATGAAAAAATTTACTCATTAATTCTTAATCTGTCAACTCTGACTTTCTAACTAACCTCTTCTCACCTATTCCCATCCTGAACTACAGAACAATGTTAAATCTGGATGGAAGTTGGGGAAAGATCAGTTGGAATTTGTAAAATGTCTTTATTATAAAATTTTAAATTTTAGTTCTATTATTTTCAAATATCTATAATAGCTCAAGCAGTACTTAAAATTTGGAACATTTTTAGATTTCTGTACACCTGCTTTAGTGAACAGTGAAAAAAGAGATTTATAAGTAGTTTTATACAATGCTCAGATTTATTTATATGGAAATGGGCATTCTTAGATTTCACAAAATAGTTTCTTTTGAATGGGTTAAATATTTTTTTTCCTGAAAATGTTTTCATCCTAGGATTTACTGAGTAAACTTCCTTTTTGAATGCATGGTAAAAACATAAACCCTGACTCAACCCAAAACTTCTCTAATTCGAAATTAGTTAAGTCTAAATCATTGATCTAAAAAAAAAGACAGGTAGTCATATTTTTACGATTAGAATTATTTAACACATCATTTGTAGTAATGATGTGTTAAACATAAAAATCTTTGCCTATATTTTCATCGTGTTAAATTTCTGTTATTCATATGTTTAATACATTTATTAAAATTGTTTATGAAGTTCGCAGAAGTGTTAGCTGTTTTAAACGTCTTTGTGAAAGTTGCAGACTTATGTTCAGAGCTCAGGGGGAAGCTAGATGAAATTTTGATAGACTTTTCACTTAGCTAAAATTTATGTCCAGAAGACGTATGTCTTGCCTACATTTTATGTTAAGACCTTAATTTTGTTTGTATATAAGAACATGCCTATCAGTTAACAGACAAGGAAATATGTAGGCACCGCTCTGATATTTATAATGTTTTAAAATATTATGGTAGCAAGATGAACAATGTTGCATTTTAATTTTAATTTTAATTTTTTTCTCTTTAAAATTTGTTTTGCCTTTCCTACAATTCAAATTCTATTAATATTTTGGCCACCCACCATTGATATCAAAATGTTTTAGTTCATGCTTGAAATAATCCCATTTGGTTCTCACACTTTCTTCATTGAATCATTACAGATTTTAAGATAAATCAGGCCCACTGGAATTTATGTAACAGTGATTTAACAAGTTGAGGTGGTATTTCATGGAGGTGAGATCTGTAACAAGATGTGACCGTGTTTAAATTGATCTTTGAAGTGTTGAACAACTTTATTGCAGCATAATAGATATTTTCTCAACTTTTCTTTAGTGATTTTTGCCATTTTTTTCTCAGTGAAGGAAACTTTCTGAGCACAAATGTACTTAGCAACAAGTTGTTGATTTGCCCGGAAGTTAAACCTTAATAGAGTGCCTGATAGAGTAGATGATAATAACAGGAAATTATAATGATAGCAGCTAATGCCTAGTCAGTACTTCTATGTACTAGGCTCTGTATTAAACGCTTTACATGTATTATTTAGTCTCATAGTTAGGCCTACTTTTTGGAAGAGGAGGCTAAGGGATAAACCTATGAGGATGAATAGAAATAATATCCAACTCACAGAGATAAATAAGGTGGAAGTAGTGTACACACCCAGAATTTGCCTGGATGACAAAGTTCATGTGCTTAATGAGTGCATCTGTCTCAATAAAGATACATTTCTTGGCAGCCCGCCTCCTTTCGTCAGCTAGAACTTTTAGGAAGATAATACTTTTTGACTACTTTGTTATTCAGTAGCATAGGCATTATAGAGACTTAAGAAAAAATAAAACCAAGAAGGGTGAAAAAATGCCAGTTTACCTTGTATTTGTATTTATTAATTTTTTGTTTGTTTTTTTAGAGACAGGGTTTTTGTTGTTGTTTTTGTTTTGTTTTGTTTTCTTTTTTTTTTTTTTGAGACAGACTGTCACTTTGTTGCCCATGCTGGAGTGCAATGGTGTGACCTCGGCTCACTACAGTGTCCACCTCCCAGGTTCAAGCGATTCTCCTGCCTTAGCCTCCTGAGTAGCTGGGGTTACAGGCGCATGTGCCACCATGCCTGGCTAACTTTTGTATTGGTAGTAGAGATGGGGTTTCACCATGTTAGTCAGACTGGTCTCAAACTCCTGACCTCGTGATCCTCCCACCTCGGCCTCTCAAAGTGCTGAGATTACAGACATGAGCCACCGTTCCAGGCCCGAGACCGGGTCTTCTTATGCTGCCCAGGCTGGCCTGCAGTGCCTGTAAACAGGGACAATTATAGTTTGCACTACTGGCTTTGAACTTTTGGGTACAAGCAATCCTCCTGCTTCTTGAGTAGCTGGGACTATTGGCATGTGCCACTGTGCCCAGCTTGTTATTTGCTTTTTAAAATGTTGGTAGAGATTTATGGGACTAATTCAATTCTTGAAACATCCCAGCTATTACTCTACCAAGGGCCTTACTTGGGGAATGTGGGTCTGGGGACTGGTCATGCTATATGCCCTGCTTTTGCCAGTGAACATCTAGGACTTCTCTTGTCCATTCATCCATTCCAGCCACAGAAGCATGGCCTAGAGTGCCCAGATCCTTTCATTTCTTGGCATAATCACATCAGCTCTTCCCATGCTTGGAAACCTCTTCCTCAGGTATTTGCGAGGTCAGAAGGCCAGGCTCCCTCCTGTCTTTCAAATCTCAGCTTAAATGCCATGTTCTCAGAAAGTTCCTATCTGACCCTCCAAATAAAGTGAGATTCCTCCTCACTTTCATCTCTCCCACAGACTCTTTATTTCCAATGTCCTGCTTTCATTAGCTTCTGTCAATTTATTGTCTGTATCACCTACTAGATCCTAAGCTTCTTGAACCATGTCTGTCTTATCATGTCTCTAGCACTGAACAGAATGGCATGTGATAGATACTCAGTAAATATTAGAGAAATGAATGAATAAAAGACTGGATGACTCAGAGAGCTTGGAAAAGGAGAAGAAATAATTAAAAGGAACACAATGCAGTAAAAGTAACTTTCTCATTATAGCTTAAGCAAAGGAATTGGGATGAGTAGCAGGAAGCGAGAGGGGAAAGCATTTTCTGTTAGTGTGTGAATCTCAGATTTGCCTGACCACTTTGAAAGTGAACAAGGGTGTCCCAACTTCATCTTCTGAGAAACAGCTGTGTCCCTGGTCACTTTTTTTTTCTAATAAAGCAAGACCCTGATTCCAAATCCAGGCCTCAGATTTGCTGTATCCCAGAGAAGGCTGACTGTGGCTTGCCATAGATAATGAAGACTGGTCTGTGGTGCATAATGGATTCTAGTTTGTCCCTATTTTTTTTTTCTTTAAGACTGCCAAATTCATAATAAATGACATATTTTAAATGACTACTCTTTATTTTGAAAAATGTTATCATTAGAGTTAAAAATTAAGTTCATGCTGTTCAGATTACTCTTTTGCATTCAGGAGTTCAGAGCTGCATAGGTTTAGGGAAGAAAACATAATTAAGTCTAAATAACAGATTCCAGGAAACAAAGGATAAAAAGAGGAAATGTTAAATTATAAGAGTAGTATAGCAAGAAATAAGAGACATGCAGCAACTCTCCCGCCACAAAATTATGGTAGATGGGTTCAGTGAATTCTGTCTTTAAAGCCTGGTTCAAAAAAACACAGAAATGAGAATTATGGAAAATTGACTGCCTAAAAATATGTAAGTCATATTATTTTAATAAAATAAGAAAATTAGGAACTTGGGACTGTGAGATGCCCTAAACCAGTGTCCCCACAGGCAGAGAAGAATTGAGACAGTGATGTAAGGAAGCCCTCATTATCTGACAGTCCCTGGCCCTGAAATATGGCACTTGCATGTGATTCTACTTAGAATGGGAATAAACTTTTCCGGATAAATAGTTTAAAAAATTGATTGAGGCCTTATATTAAAAATCAAAACAAAATTATGAAACCACTTTCCTCTGAAAACTTTATGTTGTCTGTCCCTTGGTCTAATCATTCCAAAGGTCATATGTCCATGACTTTGCACATGATTCTGGCAAGTTTTCAATACTGCTTCCAATGACTTTCTATAACCCTGAATCTTTTATAAGATTTCCAATTTCATTTTACGGTTGTTTTGCATTTTACCTTTGGCTATTGTAAGCAATCAACAAGAAGTTGATTAAAAAATTTGGACTGGAACAAAAGTGAAGGTTGGGAGGGAGCCTGTTTCAGAGGTCAGTGGCTTAGTGAATATTTTCAGTTATGACAAGTTGCGTCTCCATGCAACTCCTGCACTAAGGGTTCTTGGCAAGCACATGCTCAGACAATTAAGAGCTCTTGTAATTCTGCTCTCAAACAAAAATCTCTTTGTATTAGTCTGTTATCACTGCTACAAAATTATTACCTGGGACTGGGTAATCTATAAAGACAGGATGTTTAATTGACTCACAGTTCTGCATGGCTGGAAAGACCTCAGGAAACTTACAGTCATGGCAGAAGATGAAGGGAAAGCAAGGCATGTCTTACATGGCAGCAGGAGAAAGCCATCAGATCTCATGAGAACTCCCCCACTATCTTAAAAACGGCATGTGGGAAACTGCCATGATCCCATCACCTTCCACTAGGTCCCTCCCTCACTCTTGGGGATTACAATGTCAGATGAAATTTGGGTGGGCACACAGAGCTAAACCATATAATTCCACCCCGGCTCCTCCCAAATCTCATGGCTTTTTTCACATTTCAAAACTAATAATGCCAGAAATTTCTTCTGCCAGATACACTAAATCATCTTTCTCAAGTTCAAAGTTTCACATATCTCTAGGGCAGGGGAATAATGCTGCCAGTCTCTTTTCAAAAGCATAACATGAGTGACCTGTACTCCAGTTCTCAATAAGTTCCTTATTTCCATCTAAGACCACCTCAGCCTGGACTTCATTGTCCATATCACCATCAGCATTTTGGTCAAAACCATTGAACAAGTCTATAGGAAGTTGTAAACATTTTTTCTGTCTCCTGAGCCCTCCAAACTGTTCCAACCTCTTCCTATTACCCAGATCCAAAGTCACTTCCACATTTTCAGATGATCTTTATAGCAGTGCCCTACTCCCTGTACCAATTAGCTGCATTAGTCTGTTCTCATGCTGCTATAAAGATACTACCTGAGACTGGGTAATTTATAAGAAAAGAGGTTTAATTGATTCACAGTTCCACATGGCTAGGGAGACCTCAGGAAACTTACAATCATGATGCTTCTATGATTGGGAGGGGAAGGAAGGTATGTCATACATGTCAGCAGGAGACAGAGGAGGGCAAACGGCCACTTTTAAACCATTAGATCTCATGAGAACTGTCTATCATGAGAACAGCATGTGGGAAACTGTCCCCATGATTCAATCATCTCCCACCAGGTCTCTCCCTCACACATGGGGATTACAATCCCAGATGAGATTTGGGTGGGGACGTAGAGACAAACCATATCATTCCTCCTGACCTGCCACAAATTCTATTACTGAGAAATGACTCAGAGATTGAATAGCTTCAAAATTATCTTGATTGGCTGTAACAGCAGTCCAAATTCAGAAAATTATGGTTTGACCCATGTATTAGTTTTCTAGGACAAACTGGAAAGAGTAAAGACTCTCTACCATGACTTTGGCTTAAGGGAAAATAACTACATCCATGATTGGGCTGCCAAGGGCAGTCTTTTGGATTGATTTTTCTCATTGGTTTAGCTTTCCATGGTCTGGGAATTAAATCCCCTTCTGTGTGCAATTTACACTTATTGAGAAGGGTGGTATCATGGCAAGCTGTTCTGTGGCATGTCTAGATGAGGATGAAAAATCAAATTTTTAGCACTTTTGCACAAGTGTTTGGGAATTTGACTTTTGGCTATTTTGAATATTTAACTTACCTAAGTACATGTATATTTTCAGTATATAATAAAGTGATGATTAAAATTATACAAACAAACAAGAAATTTGGTTTTATGCCCAACAGTTTAGTTTCTCAAAGATATTGAGTACTTTTGCCTTGATGTGGGGAAAGCAGTTCAAAGGAAACAAATATCTTTTCATAAAGTAAGGCTATTAGCTAATAGCTTCAGCAAGGAATGGTAAATAAAAGTGTTCAGTTTTATTTATACCTCAACTGAAAGGCTAATAATTTTTTGGTTTATACCTTTGATTTTATAGATTTATTAAAAATGTCAGGATATGAAAATGTTGACTTTAGCTGGGTTTCTGCTATGAAATTCATGATGCATGAAATTTTGACATACTTAAAGACATTCCTACATATCATTTATTCATAGGAAGAAATTCCAATTTATCAGGTTGCATACGGTGAATAAGGAGTCATTCTGAAGTCATATGATTAATATTGATAATGCAGTTGCCATAGGACCTTAATTCATGTGGTTTTATTTTTTGTCCTGTCAGTTTTCTTCCTTGTTGTAATCAAATATTAGCTATTGTTCAGTCCTTTGCTGGGCCTTCTGCTGCAGCAGCTGCCATCCAAAAACTGACTGGAGAAGAACAAATTCAGAAGGTAGTTATAAAGGAAAGCAGTGCGTATGACAGGGAACATTTTTTGCCTGCTTATTCCTAGGGAAACTATATAGTATCACAGAAAGAATGTGGTCTTTGGAATCTGACAGATTCTGGCTTAAACCTTACCCCTTATTCATTAGCTGTATGTAAGCAAAGGACACTGAGTTTGAAGTCTCAGTTTTCTTACCTATAAAGTATAGATAATGATATCTGCTTTATAAGATAGTTGCAAAAGTTATAGTATACATAAAAGGGCTTAGAAAGTTTACAGTAATTAGTATTACAATAACTACTACTAATACTTTGCCACTTTGAAGGGAGCTTTCAGCTAAATGCAGATCACTTTGGTAAGAGTGAGTGGTAAACCTGGTACTTGGTGGGCAGGTTTCCTAGTGGATAACTGCCAGGCTGTATGGAAACAGTGGTATAAATGAAACAACTCAGCTTGATGGTCTTGGCCTGAGACTTAACCTTCCAGTAACTCCACTGACATCAGAGTAGTATGATCCTCAAAACTAGATGATTATCAGGATACTTGGAGAAAGTGCCTGGTGTCATCCTCAAACTGGATTAGAATCTCCATATGAGGTTAATAAATCTGATTTTTAAAAAGCCACCTAGATAATTCTGATACTCAGTTTTGGAAACCACTTCTTAAGATTCAGACCCAGATTTTTCAAACCAACTTTGAGCATCATTGGGTGAGTAGCGACACATTATTTTTAAGACCCTTTATCTTTTATATTTTTTTGATAACTGTTACTGTTTTCAACTATGAACACAATTAATATAATTCCTTAATATCATCTAAAATCCAGTCTGTATTCACTTTGTATAAATTACCTCAAAAATGTCTTTTTATAGTTGGTTTGTCTGAATCATTATTAAAAAAATGTCCACACATCACATTTGGCTGATACATTCCTTAAGTCTTTCTTCTTTTTTTTATATCATTGATTTGTTGGAAACACTGTGTCATTTACACTGTAGAATGTTCCAAATTTTGGATTTGACTGTCTTCTCATGGTGTCATTTAACTTGTAGCTCCATCCTTGTATTTTATATAAATTTACATAATTTGACATTGAGGCTTGATTAGATTCAGGTTCAATTTATTTTGGGATTATAATATTTTTAATGTGTTCCACTTCATTGCAGTAGTTATTTTTTAATGCATATTGTCCCTTTTTAGGTCAGTGGGAACTCCTTCATATTGACTGTGGTGTTTTTGACACAACATGGTATCCTTGATAATGTCCTTGCTCTCTGGCACAATAAGCTGTCCCAGGTTCATTTTGCTATGTATCTAGAGGGCTGATTATTAAAAGTACTTTGCTTCATTTCAGTAGGGGAATGGTATTTAGAGACCATAATCTGAGTGCCAGGAGAGCTCCTGGCTACTGCATTGTCCTTGCATTTAGCTTTTTCAGAAGATAGAGCTGGGAAATGCACACTTGAAAATAAAATAAATCATGAGTTTAGACTGACATTTACAACTCAAATTTAAGATTACAGAATTTTTACTGAATTTGCTTGATTTTATACTAGTATCTCTTTAGTCTTATGCTGAAAATGTGAAATCTTTCATCCTAACCTGTACAGTTGTGCTGGCCCTCAGTCTATTTGCTCTCATATCCACTCTCCATCCTCTGGTTTACCCTATAATGTAGCGGGGATGACCCCTGAAGTTTTCATTTCTCTGGTTCCCCTGTCAACTGGCTTATAACTGGTCTTTGTCTTAGTAGGAGATTAGCAGATGGGAAGGAGAGATATTTCAAATTATTTCTTCTCTTCCATCTCTGCCTATGAATCATCTCAGGCAGCAGCTGTGTCTCCCCTGAAGTCTCAGCTCCCACTGTAATGGCTTGTGATGCTTTCAACTTTCACTGGGTGACCCTGGCCGCCCTGGCTCTAGTTGTACCACCTTCTCTCTTTCTCTCTGGTTTAGGCATGGTAGTAGCTTCCTTTTGGTACTAATGTCTAGGTTTCCTCACTGTCCTTTGAATTTTAGTTCTTTTGCCACCCGTGTAACTAATTCTTTACACTATGAGTCTTTCTGTTTTATTATCTTCAAGTGGTTTCTATTACTTGATTAGACTGATGCAGTAGTATTGCTTAGTTATTTCACATTTTATTTTACCAACAGAATGTTGTGAATCTTTAACTGTTTAGAACTTGTAGACTGAATCCTGATGGTCATTATTATCATGTCGTTTATCAATCATCAGTCATCACACTGTGATACCATTTCATACATTTATGCTTTTCCTTTTTTAATTTCAGCTGTTAGATTTTGTCTAGTTGTACGTACTTCCCTTCTGGCTTCTGAATTTGCCATTCCAACTGTCACCCCACTTCAGGCCATTATGACAACCTCCTTAAATATTGTAATAACTTCACAACTCTTTCTCCACCTCTAGTC
The DNA here is from genome assembly GCF_002776525.5 of Piliocolobus tephrosceles. Lineage (NCBI taxonomy): Eukaryota > Metazoa > Chordata > Mammalia > Primates > Cercopithecidae > Piliocolobus > Piliocolobus tephrosceles. The sequence goes on along the minus strand of NC_045441.1, from coordinate 116,443,316 downwards.
CCTCTACTCTACAGTCTATTTTAATATTTGCTGTCAGATTTATTTTTATAAAGTACAGATCCAATAATGTTGCACCATTAGTAAGACAGAAAATCTGTGGCTCTCCACCACCTACCAAATTCAGCACAAAATTTGTGCTGGCCTTCAACATTCTCCACAAAATATCCCCAAACCTACCTCTATGTTATGACTCTCTTCATAGATACTTCAGCCTATTTATTGACATGCAAAACCCTTGGAAGTAAGGAAGACATCTCTGACTTTGCCGTGGAGGATGTGTTTTTTGAAATGTCATGTGGAGAGACCCAGTCAAATGAGGCTTAAATATAGTAAACAAATTTGTTTGTCACCATCAGAGAAATGATTCCCTGTGCATTTATTAGAATTATTTTGATTACTCCAAACTCCTGAAAAGGCATATTAAATATTTGATTTTTTACACGTTTATTATGAGTTTTCAGGGTAATTGGTGCCCAAGCAAATTCCAGTGGTGATCAGTGTGTTTTTAGTATTATTATGAATTCATGAATCATTGTATATTTTATACATTTGTATTCATTTAAGTTATTCTAGATGCACGTTGTCCCATCCTAGGTAATGAGTCTGTCTCTTTCAGATTTTAAAACAGAGATTACAGTGAATAAGTCCTTAAAGATAAAATGACATTCATATTTTATAGGCTTGTTTATTCAAGGCTGAGTCCTGGGTCTCTCTGGACTCATTTTAGAAGCAAAATGTTAGTGATTAAAGAAGCTACTTACTCTCAGAGAAGGTCTTTTTGACTATTTTATTGTCTCTCTGGGCTCACTAGGTTCTTTGTCATAGGCTATATTAATTCATTCATTCATGTTTGTTGAACCTTTTAATGCTAGTTACTCAAAATATGGTAGTAAATAAGATGAACAGGGCCACTGTCTTGCAAAGTTTAAATCCAACAGGAGCTACAGACATTAAACAGTAAGTTACAATCCCAATGAAAGCAGATACTGTGAAGGAGAGATTCGGAGTACTATGAAAGCCTGTGTCATGAGGCTTTGACTTGCTGTGGGAGTGGAGCAGGGAAGGCTTTCCTGGGGAAGTGATGTTTAAGAAGAAATTGGAAGGATTAGCAAGAGTTTGGGTGGGTCGATATATGAGCAGGGAAGATGGCAATTGAGAAGGTCTTAAAGAGAGAAGGCACACAATCTCTTCAAGGACTGAAAAGCCACTGTGCTGAAGTGTGGAGACCTAGAGAATAACTGAAAGAGATTGGAGAGGCATGCAGGGGCCGGGCCACATGAGGCTTTCTTTGATCATGGTATGGATTGCACAGTTTTTAGAGGGTTGTCATAATGAGATCTGCACTTGGCTGAGGGTGGGAAATAGATGGGAAGGACACGAGGGTGCCTGCTGAGATGTCACAAGAGATGTGAGTAAGAGCTAATGGGGTATAGGCCTAAAGGTGCCAGTGGAGATAAGATATGTCAAGACGCTGAGATGTTTTGAAAGTAAACAGAATACAGTGATTGCATGAACATGAGTGTTGAGGGATATGGAAGTAGGAAAACATGATACCAAGATTTCAGATAACTTAAGGAGGACTTGGTTTCAAAGGGTGTGTGCTGGGGTGGAAGGAGAGACCAGGTGTTAATTATTTAAAAAAATCTTTACTAAGGAATAACTTACATATAATAATATGCACCTATTGTAAATGAGTATTTGATGAGTTTTGACAAATATATAAACCTGTATATCACAGTCACAATCAAGATATAGCATTTTTCCATCACCTAAAACGTTTCCTTGTGCCATTTACAGTCCCCTCACCCTGCTCTGGCCCCAGGAAATCACTGATCTGTTTTCTCACTATAGGTTAGATTTGCCTTTTCTGGAATTTCGATAAATAGAATCACGCTGTATGTAATCTTTTGGGATTGGCTTTTATTGCTCAGTATAAAGGTTTTGAGATTCATTCATATTACTGTGTTCATCAGTAGTTTATTTTTATTGCCAAGTTGTATTTTATTCTATTGCTACATCCACAGTTTGTTTATTCAGTCACCTATTGATGGATATTTAGGTTGTTTTCAATTTTGGTCTACTATGAATAAAATTGCAGTGAACATTTGAGTACAAGTCTTTGTATGAACGTATGTTTTTATATCTCTTAGGTAAGTATACCTAGTAATAGAATTGCTGGATTATGTGGTAGATGCATATATTTACATTTTATAAGTATACACATATATGTACATATGTGAGTGTGTGTATACCCCCCACACACATAAGGGATATATATATCTGCCAAATTATTTCAAAAGTGGTTGTAGCAATTTGCCTTCTCAACAGCAACGTAGGAGAGTTTAAGTTGCTTCACATCATTGTCTACACTTGGTATTGTCAGTTTCTACCTTTAGGAATTCTAGTAACTATGTAGTTATAGCTCATTGATTTTAATTTTAATTTCCCTGAAGATTAATGTGATTTAGCATCTTTTTATTTATCCATTTATATATCTTCTCTTCTGAATTTCTGTTCAAGATTTTTACCCATTTTAAAATTTGGACTGTTTGTATTATTATGAGTTGTCAGAGATCTTTAAAAATTCTAGGTAAAAGTCTTCAATCAGATATATCTCCCAAATATTTTCTCCTCAATCTGTGACTTGACTTATATTTTATTAATAATGATATGTGAAGAGGTTTCTTATTTTGGTGAATTCCAATTTGTTAATTTACTTTATGAACTGTGCCTTTTGTGTCTTAACATCTTTGTTTACCTCAATTTTGTGAAAAATTTCACTTAAGTTTTTCTAATAGTTTTATTAGTATTATTTAAATACATTTAAGGAGTACAGCGCAATTTTGTTACATGGACATATTGTATAGTGGTGAAGTCTTGGTTTTTAGTGTATCCATCACCCGAATAATGTTCATTGTACCCATTAAGTAATTTTTCATCACCCATCCCCTGTTGCTCTCCCCAACCCTTCTGAGTGTACTAGACCTACCATTCTATACTCTGTGTGTACACATTATTTAACTCATAAGTGGGAGCATAGCATATTTGACTTTCTGTTTCTGAGTAATTTCATTTAAGACAATGGCCTCCAGCTCCGTACATGTTGCTGCAAAAGACATGCTTCATTATTTTTACAGTTGAATGGTATTCCGTTGTCCATATATACCCCATTTCCTTTATCCAGTCATCCATTGATGGACACTTAGGTTGATTCCATATCTTTAGCAAAGATTGTGAATAGTGCTGTGATAAACATATGAGTACAGGTATCTTTTTGATATAGTTATTTCTTTTCCTTTGGGTAGATACCCAGTAGTGGGATTGTTGGATCAAATGATAGTTTTAGTTTTGAGAAATCTCTTTACTGTTTTCCATAGAGATTGTAAAAATTTACATTTCTACCAACAGTGTAGTGTATAAGCATCCCCTTTTCTCTGCATCCTCACCAACATCTGTTTTTTTTTTTTTTGCTTTCTAATAGTAGTGGTTCTGACTAGTGTAAGATGATATCTCATTGTGGTTTTAATGTGCATTTCTCTGATGATTAGTGATGTACAGTATTTTTTCAAATGTCTGTTGGCCATTTGTATATCTTCTTTTGAAAACCATTTTTTGCTCACTTTTTAATAGAGTTATTTGTGTATTTTTTTTTAGTTGTTTGACTTCTGTATACATTCTGGATATTGGTCCCTTGATGGATGTATAGTTTTCCAATATTTTCTCTAATTATGCAGGTTATGTATTCACTCTGTTATTTCTTTTGCTGTGTTAAGGTTTTTTAGTTTAATTAAGTACTAATTTGTCTAGTTTTGTTTTGGTTTCTTGTGCTGTTGAGGTCTTAGTCATGAATTCATTGTCCAGAAGAGTTTTGTCGTGAAGAGTTTTCCTTAGGTTTTCTTCTAGTATTTTTGTATCCTTGCATGTACTACTGCATAGTTTTATTATTTATGTTTGGGTCAGTTGTCCACTTTGACTAATTTTTATGCATGGTGTGAGAATTAAGTATCTTTTTTCTTCATACATATATTTGGTTCTAGCACCATTTATTGAGAAGTTATCCTTTCCCCTTTGAATTTTCTTGGCATCTTTATAGAAATTCAACCTACCATTTCTAAACTCTTCACTTTATTCCATTAATCTCTATATCTAGCTTTATACCAATCCTTTGCTTTGTTGATTACTGTAGTTTTATAGTTTGTTTATAAAATATTTAATGAGTTCTTCAGATTTGTTCTTATTCTTCAAAATTATTGTAGGTATTGTAAATTCTTTGCATTTCCATACAAATTTTAGAATCAGCTTGCTAATTTCCAGTGAAATGGACAGTCTTGCGTTTTGCAGACTCTTAGGGGAAAAGCACTGAACCTTTCACCACTAGGTATGATTTTAGATGTGTTTTTTTCAACAGATATCCATGATCATGTTGAGGATATTTCTGTATAGTCTTAATAATCTGAGACTTTACTTGTTTGTTTATTTTGTGAATGGATTTGGAATTTTTTTCAAATGCTTTTTCTACATCAGTTAAAATGATTATATGGTTTTGTATTTATTCTGTTAATATGGTGAATTTATTGCATTCCTTGTTTATTATTTTTTATATGCTCCTAAGGTTGATTTCCTAATATTTTGTTAAAGGGTAGAAGTTACATCTGGTTCCAGTTATTTCATTTTGGCCAGAAGCACAAGTCTGTTCAATCAGTTTTGATCATGTTGAATTTAAGGTAAATTTAAAATTTCTAAGTGGAGGTTCATTATTCAATTGGTAGTAGGTTTGTATTTTAGAGAAGTCTGAGTTGATTTCTTCAGAGATAAATTTGGGCGTTGTAGTTATACTGACAGTGATCAAAGTCATAAACTTGTTGGATGTTGTCATCTTGTGAGAATGAAAGGGTGCAAAAAAATTGGGGCTCAGTTCAGGCCTCAGGGAACCTCACTTTTAAATTATAAGCAAATAAAGATGAACTAGAGGAAATGACAAGGAATATCTAGATGGGTAGGAGAAAACCAAGACAGCGTGTTGTAGAAGCCAAGGAAAATAGTGTCAAGATTTTAATGCTGCTGATTCAAGTGAAATGAGGACAGAAAATTGACCATGGGATTTTGTGACATGAAAAGTTTTATGATCTTGCTCAGAGCAGTTTGAATACAGCCCTGGGACAGAAGCCAGTCTCAATGCTGAAATTGAGTGGGAAGTAAGACAACGGAGAGGGTATTTAGTTGAATTTTTAAAGTTTGGTTGTAAAAGGTACACAAATATTAGCTTGACAGCTGGAATTGATGAGGATTTGAGTAATGGTTTCTTTTATTTTCTTTTTTAAAAATGTTTTCTTTTTAAATTAGAAAGGCTTGAGGATATACAAATGCCCGTAGAAAGGACCCAGTTGAAAGTATGAGGTTAATGACTTGAAAGAGAGAGGCAATAATCTATAGTATCAAGCTCAAAAAGGCTGCTGCATGTGCAATTCAGAGCAGAGTTGAGGCTTCACCTTAGATAGCAAAGGTGACATTTCTTCTTGTAACAGAAAGAAGGAAGGGAGGAAGGTAGGAAGGAAGGGAGGGAGGGAGGGAGGGAGGGAGAGACAAAGGGACAAAGGATGCCCGGGAAGCCAGGTTTGTCATTTGATGGTGGGAAATTAAGGGCTATCTTTAACTGATGGCTTCTATTTCTTATGGGGAAGAAAAAGATACATTCTACAAAATGTTAGAAAAATATTTGACCCATATTGAAACAGATCTGAGGAATTTTTGAAGAAAATTTGGTAATGTTTTATTAGAAACCATGAGCAGAATAATAAAGTTGTCTTAGTTCATTTTGTGTTGCTATAAAGGAATACCTGAGGCTAAGAGTAATTTATGAAGAAAAAAGGTTTATTTGGCTCACAGTTCTGATGGCTGGAAAGTTTAAGATTGGGCATCTGCATCTGATGAGGGCCTGAGGCTGCCTCCACTCATGGCTGAAGGCAGAAAGGGAGCTGGAGTGTGCAGAGGTCACACACAGGAAATGTGAGACAGAGGGAAGGTTCCAGGCTCTTTGAAACAACTAGCTATTGAGGGAACTAACAGAGTGAGAACTCACTCCCCCAACCTTGGAAGGGCATTAACGTATTCAGGAAGGATTTCCCCCAGGACCCAAACACCTCCCATTATGCCCCACCTGCAACACTGGGGATGAAATTTCAACGTGAGATTTGGAGGGGACAAATATTCAAACCATAGCAGTTGTATAGGCACAGACATGTTTGATTGCAACATCTGGCTGATTACTGGTTTTGCAGGAACTCAGTAACCCTGGCGACTATTATATGGATGAAATGAGACACCCTAAACCAAGGCTATGCCGGTCCAGAATGATGACTTACAGATGATTAATTCAATGGTAACCACTTAGCAAGGATGGAAGGCTGGAGGGAAAACAGTGACTTCTTTGCTTATTCCATCTCCTGCTACAGGGGATTAAAAGTCTTTCTTTTTCTCTTTCCCATCTTCTTCTGTTCCTGAAGTTCAACGTTGACTCAAGCCATACTGCCGTCTCCACTCATCCTCTTACCCTTAGTCCCTAGTCTTACTTCTCTAATGCTGGTTTCTCAACCAGTATATTTAATCTACCCCCTACTCTTCTCAGTCCCTCTACTGAAAAGTCTTTTTATGACGTGTTGAATTTTTTTAAATCTCAGTATTTCCATTTTCTCTTCAAGTGTTTTTCCTCCTGCATTTTTTGAGCTACCTTGAATTCCACTTGTTGTCCTATTTATTTATTTACAAAAGAAAAAGTCTATGTTTGCAGTATTCTCAATCCTAATTTAAGTTAGATTATTTTCTTAAATGCCATCTTAAACTACTTTAAATCTCCTCAATTTTTTTCTTAGAATTAAAAAACATTAAAGGGCACCCAAAAAGCAATGTGTGTGTCTCATCAAATTTGAGGTTGAAATGGTATTTTTTTTTTAAAGACAGAAGTGCCTAAAAGGTTTTGTGTTTTTTTTTTTTAAATAGAAAGTCTAATGATATTTACATACAGTCTCTGGCAAAGTATTATGGAGACATTTACATATTTAGATTATTTAGAAAATTAGAGAGAATTGGAAAGACAATAAATGTCTTCATATATTTAAGTTATGGTCTATGCAAAAGGATTCAGCTACTCATAAAAAAAGAAAAGTATATTTTCATTTAAGCACCAAAAATGTGGGAAGCTTTTGGGAAGCAGTTTTACTAGGTAGACTGGAGATATTAAAAGTCAGGAATCCTGAGTTGTTATACTGTCACTAGTAGGCAGTTAATCAACAATGTCCATGTGTTACCTGCTATGTACAAAGTGCTTTCCTAGGATCTGCTGAAGAATAGCAGTGTATCCCAGCACTTCAGCTCATAAGCCTACTCTCTAAAGTAGGTGTAAGAAATGAATCTGCTCTTCAAAACTGAAGTGAAAGGAACTTTTTTCTTTGATATCAAATAACTCTGACACTGAACCACATTCACTAGGGTGTCAACAATTCAATCATATTCATAGTTTGGAGACCCAGCCTTCAGTTTCCAAGGCCACTAATATGGTTTGGCTCTGTGTCCCCACCCAAATCCCATGTGGAATTGTAGTCCCCGTGTGTTGAAGGTGGGACCTGGTAGGAGGTGAGTGGATCATGGGGGTGGTTTCTGATGGTTTAGGACCATCCCCCTAGTGCTGTCTCCTGATAGAATTCTCACAAGATGTGGTTGTTTAAAAGTGTGTGGCACTTCCTCCTTTGCATGCACACTGTCTCCCTCACCCCTGCTGTGCTTGCTTCCCCTTTGTCTTCTACTATGATTGTAAGTTTCCTGAGGCCTCCCAGCCATCCTTCCTGTATAGCCCACAGAACTGTGAATCAATTAAACCAATTTTTCATAAATTACCCAGTCTTAGGTAGTTCTTTAGAGCAGTGTGAGAGTGGACTAATATGGCTACAGAGGAGTTAACCACAGAGATGCTCACTGTAGCCCCTGTGGGCTATTAAAAGGAGGGGGATTCCATTCCTTCTATGGAAGCATGGGAAATGAGCTTCTTTGAGGGTTCCTGGGTTCTCAGGCACTACCAGGGAAGAAACTGAAGATCTCCCTCATTCCCAAGTCTCTGGTGAAGTACTATTCTCTCCCTCCATTTCCATTTCCAATTCCTCCTCTTCAAACCTTGGGGGATGCCCCTCCTCTAGAAATTAAGCTGTGTAACCTCTATAGGCCAAGTCTCCTGAAAATGAGCCTAATTCTCCAAGACATGCAGGCTTGATTGCTCATGTGGAGGGCATGAAGGAAAAGAAATCTTTTCATCAGTCTCCTAAAGCAGTAACAATCAGACAGAAATGAATATCTTACTAAATTATCCTGCTGCATACGAATGCTATAGAAAATGTATTGATGACAAGGTACATTACATCTTTTATTTGGCATTTCATCATGCAGGCTTTGTGAAATTTCTATTTTTCAAAAACTCATCTGTTATTTTCAAATAAGTAAGAAATATATTTAAAAAGCTTTTACTGACTCAACACTTGATATGATATATTCACTGGTCTATAGATTATCATGACACTAAAAATAAACTCCATGCTAGCATTTGATGCAAGAACTGAAACATAATACTCTTAAAAATAGAAATTTGAATGCAGAACATTTTTGAAAAGAATTTTCTAATGTTCAGGAGATGTTCACCCTAGGACAAGTGAACATAATGTTCAAGGCATCAACTTCTTCATAAAGTGAATTAGAGGGAGCTTTTATATCTCCTCATGATGACAACATCCAGAGCTACCAAAATAATCTGCAGTGAATGTGTTTAAATCCCTTTGAGCATGATATGGAAAAATTTCAAAAGGAAACACAGGACTCTTGAGTACACATTCAATGTTTTATACTATAGTAGAGCTTTTCCAATTTTATTGTGAACACGAATCCCCTGGAGATCTTGCTAAAATTCAAAGTCTCATTCAGTAGGACTGGGGGTGGGGCCTGAGATTCTGCATTTCTAAGGATCTCCCAGGTGATGCTGATGCTGATGCTGTAGGTTTGCCGTCAGCACTGAGTAGCCAGATTGTAGAGAAAACTTAGTGCCACAGTTACTGTAGTCAATACTGTTGAATTTATCTTTTGCAATGTGAACATATCTTTTATACCAAAACATATGAGCATATGTTTTCCTCTAGAGGAAATTTGGACCTTAAATTTAATTTTTAGAGAGTCTTCATTTCTGGTGGCCAACTGGCCACTGAGAGGTATAAAAAAGAGAGGGCTAAACAAAGCAGACCAAACCCATACATAGATGACAGCTGCATAGCTGGAAACTTCATAGTTGGAAAGTATGTGGCACTCACATAATTCTGGAACCCAGCCAATTGCCCCAGCTATGACTTGAGGATCCCTGGTGTACCAGATGATCTTCAGTTTATGCTGGGATTGGTGTGTATGACAAGTTTTGGGCAAGTTGTTTTGAGATACCTGTTGAACACTTAAGAGAGAGGTCCAATAAGTAACACATGGTTCTGGAACTCACTGAAGAGATTTAGACTGCATGAATAGGTTTGGAGTGGGTATGAAGTGAAAACAAAAGAGAGTCTAGGCCATATCCTAAAGAATGCTAACTCATAAAGGATGAAACAGCAGAAGAATAGCCAACAAAGGAGATAGAGATTTAAGAGGAAAATTGGAGAGTGAGTGCTCATTTAGGCCAAGTAAGAGAGTGTTGGCATATAGCAAGTGCTAAACAAATTCTTGTTGAAATGAAAAACAAGAACAAGCAAACAGAAGGCAGACTGAACTGAGCTCATGAACACCTTTCACCAAGAATACTGAATTGTTAGCTTTTCCTAAGCTATCTATAGCCTTTCATAGGTTTGTTTCTATCAGATGCTGTCCCCTCTGCCTGGAACACCTTTCGGTCATCTTCCCTCCCCTCCCCTTGCCTCCCCTCCCCTCCTCTTCCATTCACTCCCCTTCCCTCCCCTTCCCTTCCCTTCCCTTTTTTTTGGAAACAGGGTCTCGCTCTGTCACCCAGGCTGGAGTGCAATGGCACAATCTTGGCTCACTGCAAACTCTGCCTCCTGGGTTCAAATGATTCTCATACCTCAGCCTCTTGAGTAGCTAGGACTACAGGCACATGCCACCATGCCTGGCTAATTTTTGTATTTTTAGTAGAGCTGGGGTTTCACCATGTTGGCCAGGTTGGTCTTGAACTCCTGACCTCAAGTGATGCACCCGCCTCGGCCTCCCAAAGTGCTGGGATTACAGGTGTGAGTTACCACACCTGGCCCCATTTCTTGGGGTTCTTGCCTCTGCTCCCCATCGCCTGTTGTGTTTAGATGTGTTCTCTTGGAACGTGGGAACTTGGCTAGTCCTTTTTGCACTTACCTTCCCCTGTTGACCTACGTGATTGTGTCCAACCTGCCCCAAACTTGTCTCAGACCATTTTTCTGGTACCCAACCCGAAAACCTGGAGTTCTGGTACCCAACTCCATTTCTGGTCTTTGGAAATGGAGTGGGTTTTCCCACTGTGTAAATGGAGCTCGAATGAAAACCTTTAACCTCATATGGACCTTCTTCAAGCCTACTAAGTTTACTAACTTAGGTAACAGAAAATAAATGAGAATTACCAGTGCTATTAGGTGTTCAGAATCAGTACCTGAATGCTGGTTGGGAGGTAATGACTTGAAGACCAAAATTTTGTGAATGTGGATAATCACTAAAAATCCATGAAATTGCCAGCCAGGAAACTTGCACAAACAAACGTTCTTATCAATGTTCTTCTTTATTTGCAGGAGTCAAATCATGTATTATTGGGTGGCAGAATGCCAGTCTAAATTGAATATTTGCCAGCTTAAAGTTTATTGACTTCAATTTGTTAGTTATAATTACTAACTTTTTATTTTATAATGTTCTAGTGCTGACATGCTTGGGGGGAAAATTGAACCCCAGCAGTGGTTGCACAGTAAGGAAATCATCAGAAGAGGAAAATTAAATGCTAGGTAATAGTTTGAAGTCAGCAGTGATGGGGATGAGTGGGTGGGAGAGTTACATTTTTAAGTAACTTAGCAAATGATGCTAGGAAAGTGCCATGGCATCATTTTGGTTTTTCTATTATAACAAAATGTAATGTATTATTTTTTGGTACTCATGTAAGAAAATCACTTTATAGAAAACTTTCACTGTCCTAAGCAGCTCATTTTGAAACTTCCCCTACTTTTTGTTTTAAAGAATATTCAGTGATTTCACCTTGAAATTCCAAACTGCTTGAAAACTTTACCAAGAAGATATCAAAGAAACTTGCAGAAATAGTGAAATAGAATAGAATGAAATCAGGGAATGCAGTTTTCCGTGTCTCCCTGGGATGCTGCCTCACTGAGCAGAGTTTCCAGAGGTGGACAGATCCATGGATTTCTCTTTCCTCCTCTTGAGAGGTGCAGAAAATGTATGTTACCTTGTAAAGAAACAAAGCAAAGCCAAATTATCTTTTAGGATTAGTTCTAACCTGCTTCTCATACAGCTTAAAGTCCTATCCCAAAACCTTTACTGCCTGAGTACGAAGAAGACAGTTTCCTCCTACTTTTCAATCACTTATTTTTTACTTTCCTAAGGAAGGAAACAAATATTAGAGCTTATAAGTAATATAAGTATATGTTTATTTTTTTTTCTGGGCTCCTAAAGTTGCTTCTTAATGTCTTCTGTTTTCATTCATCTGTGTACCTTTCATCTATCCATTCATTTATTTATTCATGCCTTACCCTTACAAGCCTCAGGACTCAGAGATCTGTGAGAATGTAATGCAAGTCCCTGCTGATAAATTACGTAGCATTTTCTTGATAGTCCTGGCATAAGAACCCCAGTTATGCATATAGTATTTGAAAACATTATTTGTAATAAGCATGGGAGATGGTGGTCTATGGTTTAATATTTTTCAGCCTGTGGCAAGTTTCCTAAAATTAAGTACCTGTCAGTAGACTGCCTGTCCTCTTCATTTCTGCAAATTGGGTGGTGTTCACATCTGAAGGAGATCTCAAGTGAGAGGCAATCTGTGGCTGGTGTCCAGTGTTCATTCCTTTTTCTTCTTCATTTTTCAATGTGTCAACTTAATGTCACTTCATCAGGGAAGCTTGCCCTGTCCTTTGTGGACCAGGTGAGTGGCCCTGCAACTCTTAGTGGCAGGTACATTACAATTGGGGTTAAATGTTCATTTGGTTGATTATTTATTGAATGCCTGCTTTTTCCATTTGACCATATGCTCCATGGGGCTGGGAGGACCATGTGTTGTTTATAGTCCTGTCTCCAGGGCCTGTCACCGTGTCTGGCACATAGTGGGAGCTAATTTGTTGAATGAATTAATAACAAAGTAACCATTAAAAAACATTTAATTTAACTATTAGGATAAGTGTATGTATTGTTTTAGCCTTTTAAATTTCTGTGTAATTTTGCATATGTACTGATTATTATTTTTTAGAATCACAGAGTACTGAAATATATGGAAATTTAAATAAAACTATTCAATTTTTTAAAAAGGCAAAATTGAAGATAAGGAGATGCTATAAACCAGAGAAACTATAAAATTAGTTGGAATATTAAAGTCCTCTTTTTAATTTTTTAAGTGACAGTGTCTTTCTCTGTCACCCAGGCTGGAGTACGGTGGTGCAATTGTAACTCATTGTCACCTTGAATTCCTGGGCTCAAGTGATCTTGCAGCCTCGGCCTGCCAAGTAGCTGGGGCTACAGGTGCACCACCATGCCTGGCGAATGTTTTAATGTTTTATAGAGATGGAGGTCTCACTATGTTGCCCAGGATGGTCTCAAACTCCTGGCCTCGGGGATCCTACAGCCTCAGCCTCCCAAAAGGCTGGGATTACAGATGAAAGTCACTGGACCCAGCCTAAAATCCCTTTCTTTGAAAGTGAAGGTTTTAAATCCAACTTGCGAGGAAAACTTTTAGGGTAGTTAGGCTTAAAAATCCCCACACTACTAGTAACTTGATGGATTAGAACAATTCTTTCCCTAAGGAGCTGTTGTGCTTTCTCATTGTAAAATGTAATTAGCAGATGTAAAAAAAGGTTTATTAATCTTGTAAGGTATAATTATGGTTGCTTATATATGAATTATTTCATATTCATGGATTGCTTCTCTTTCATTTTAAATAAACAGGGTAGGAAGTCAAAACGCCATTACCAATTTGATTAAAATCATTACATTTCTTTCTAAAACATGGTATTAGTTATTTTATTTTCCATAAGAAATCCAAACATCATTGGTCTAATTTTAGGATTGGGATTTTCAATATCCAAATCAGAATATCTTCGTGTAGATTTTCTGTCAAAAATATTTGAAAGCATCAAATTATGAAAAAGTAATATAACGTAGAAAACTGAAAACCTGCACAGCTATCCATAAATTTAGTTCATGTGTCCAGTGAGCAATGATTGATGGTGCCTGGGCTAGATAGCTTCTGCTTGGCCTGCCACAACCACTTTCTCTCTTTCGCTGTCTGCTGGCTGCCCTGGAAGTTTCCTTTGTGCAGGCAAAGTCAAGTTCTCTTGCTTTCTGGCTTCCAATAGGTTTGGTCAGAGAGAGACTCAGCAAGTGTGTATGAGGGAAAGGTCAGAATGTAATTTCTTTTTGAGGTTACCAGGGGCTGGCCGTGTCCTTTTAGAAAGGTTACTGCCCCCCTCAAGGTGGCTTCCGTTCATGACTCTGTAACTGCTCTCTCTCTTAGGGCTCATGGGTAACAACTGCCATCCTCAACCTCTGACTCCTTCTGGGTTATGGCTTTCCACTGCCTTCCCTATATGCTGCTCCTGCCTTGAAAATAGTCCCTTTATTTAGTCTCCTTGAGTCATTTGTTTTCTTTGCCTCTATGACTCATACAATACCCTGGAAAAGGCGGTGAGAAAATGTACCCTTTTACAATTTAATGGTCTATTCAAATGAATTATCTGAAATCAACATATGACTTTATAAGTGTAATATATATTTATACTTTCAGGCAGATATAGATACAAAACATACTCTTTATGTTTTGAAGAAAGTGTATCTCTTATGATTTGCTGCTAAAATTTTAGGTTCACCATTAGTAACAAACCATCTTTGAATTATTCATCTGGCAGTGAGAATGGATTGATCTTGTTTCTCTTCTCTCTGGTTGACTTTGTTGGTGTGCTCTGTATTTGTGAAGAGGAAGGTTCTGGTGAGGGGTGTGGTATTTATCCTGGCCCATAATGGAATTCAACTCATGACCTTAAACCTACTGTGTTACACTCAGCCGTGTTAACTAACCACAAGCCCCTTTGGTGCAGGTGTGTGTGTAAAGCTTTGCTTCGTCTTAATGAGTTCATGTTGGGGAGACAGATAAAAATGTGGTGCAATGTAGTGTACTCCTGGCTCTTTCTGACCCCATGATTTCCCATTTCAATAAACTTCCTCTCCTTTGCTTTTGCTAAGCTCCATTGTGCATCAAAACCCAAAGGCTCACATCCTCCTCTGAATCAACTATGGGAACTCAACTAGGAAAAGGCAGAGACTGAATTTCCTATTTGACACCAACTTTACAAACAGGAATCTTAGTAACTGTCCACTATGTGGACAGAATTATTCTGAGCCAGTCCTGATTTGGGGAAGGAATACTACTACTTCATGTTTTTGGATGCAAACTTGGGGCAATCATCCATGTTCTTTTTTATTTCACTCTCTGGCTTTACATTTCCTTTCTTCTTTTCCCTCTCCTTAGCCTGTTTTCATTAAGGTGGGAGGAGCATGAAAGCTCAGGGCAATGTTGGGAGAGTTGGGCCAGTGCTGAACATTGATTTCTAGACCTAACTCCTCATTTATATCTAATTTCTGATTATACTGATGTTTTGTCACAAGCAGCTAGTAGTTTTAATACTAGAGAGCAGTCAAGTATGAAAAGACAAAGTTAATGGCTATAATAATTATGCTTTTTCTGACCTGGGTTTTGCAGCAAAAGCAAATCTACCCTGAGGCCAGGTGGCAAGAAGCTATCATCCTGATGGCTGCTGTTGCTAACCACCATCACTGGAAAAGTGCTCAGGCAAGCACTACCCCCTAAGGGAAGAATGCAGCTTCAAGCTGATCTTTCACTGGAAAAAACCAATGATGTTATTGAGTAGCACAAATAACCCACCCTGCAAACCTTCTCCACCAATTAAGTTCCATGATCAATGGACAAGGTTGTTTGCAGAGAACAAAAACCTTTTCTTGGCGGGGGGGATGAAAACCAGAAAAAAAAAAAAAAACCCTTTTTGATGGCGAAAATGTATAATTCAGGTCTTAAATTGTCTTCTGTTTGCAAACCTGTACTCAGTTGTGTGCAAGTTTCTTGCATAAAGATTGAAATTTCCTAGAATCGGGAGGGGCTTCCTCTAAGCTGTTCTTTAGGTGGCTTTTTGCTAGCCTTGTCAGGGATGTCTTGGCTTCCTTGGGATCTTTAGCAAACCAGTAACTGTGGTGAACAGATGCAAAACTTATGGCATTCTGAATAGACAAGGGAAGTTTCAAGCTTATTGCAATATTTTGATGTGCAAGCAGTGGGAAACCTTAAGGCAGCTGAAGTTGTAACTTCCTTGGGCCCCAAAAAGAGTATTTCTGGTATCTAAAAGTCTCTGAGCCCCTTGGAGCCTCAGAAATCCTTTATTTCATCACTCAGTCACGTACAGTAAGGCTCAGTGAAGGCAACATGGAGAGACACAGTTGGTTTGGGGGAGATGTAAGCACTTTTTTCCCTGTCTGGAATATCTGTCTTACAGATAAAGATAAGCAAGAAGGGGTAAATGATTAAATAACCTATGATATTGGCCTTTGATTAGAAATGTAATTTTTGTTCTTCTTTAATGACACACTGAAGTCCATGGACTGTCAATGTGTTTGCCAAGATAGTTATGAAGCTTTCATGGCCATTTTTTTTGGCATTTCAAAAAGCAAAATGGCAGTTGTACACTTCCCTACGAGGAGACTGCACAGACTACAACTGAAGCGGTACTTTGGTGATTTGAAATGGAATTCTATCACTTCAGCTTGGTAAAAAAAAAACAAAAAACAAAAAAAAAAAACCAGGTACCTTGTGCTGATCAGAAGTTTTGTAGCTTAACAGATCTTTGATTTAAAAATAATATGGGAAATGGGTGGTCTTTTAACTTAAATAGTTTTGTAGTAAAATCTTTCAGAGTTAGGATATATGGAAGAAAATAATAAAAGGAGTTCTTGATTAATGGATGGATGGGTTCATTTTACTTTCAATGAATATTTATTGAACACCTACTGTCTCCTAGGATCTCATCTTACATCTGTAAACAATGCAGAAAATAACCCTGTGGAGTCTACATGTTAGTAGGGGAAACAGAATACACACATTAATGCAGGTTGTGAAAGAGGAAGGAAATAAGTAGTGTGATGAGATCATAATGGAAGGTAAAGAGACAACACTACATGAGGTGGTCAGGGAAGGTCTGTTGAGCTGAGGCTGAAAGATGAGAAAGGCCAGGAAGGACTTGCTTGGGAAAATGTATGTGGTGATATGTATGAGTGCTGGAGGTGAAACCAAAAGGAAGCCAGTGTGGTTGGATCAGGTGAGTGAGAGGGATAGGTGGTCAGTTGCTAGTTCAAAGGATCCTGTGACAAGAGGTTTGGGCTGTATTCTAAGGGCAATGGGGAAATGATTGAAGGACCCTAAGCAAGATTTTTCTAGATCTATTTTTTTTTTTTTTTTTTTTGAGATGGAGTTTCGCTCTTGTTGCCCAGGCTGGATTGCAATGGTGTGATTTCGGCTCACTGCAACCTCTGACTCCTGGGTTCAAACGATTCTCCTGTCTCAGCCTCCTGAGTAGCTGGGATTACAGGCACCCACCACTACACCTGGCTAATTTTTGGTATTTTTAGTAGAGATGGGGTTTCACCATGTTGACCAGGCTGGTCTCAAACTCCTGACCTCAGGTGATCTGCCCACCTCAGCCTCCCAAAGTGCTGGGATTACAGGCATGAGCCACTGCACCCAGCTTCTAAGATCTATTTTTGTAAAATATCAGTTTTCTTGCTGGTGTAGCGTAGATTTGAGAAGGGCATGAATGGAAGCAGGAAGAAGAGTCAAGTGGCTTTAGGAATCCAGATATCACAGTGGCTTGGACTAGGGTGTGACTTTTTGCTCCACCATGGCTAGCTCATAGCCCAAGATAGCTAATGGAGCTCCATGCATTATGTCCAAATTCTTGCCAGCAAGAAAGAGGGAGGAGCATGAAAAAGGCATGCCTTTTCCCTTTAAGGATCCTTTTCAGAAGCTTCACTTTCCATTGCAAGGAAGGCTAGGAAGTATAGTCATGTTCTGGGTGGCTAGGTAAAAATTGGAGGTTTCATCTAGAAGGAGAACAGACACTAGAAGACAATAATCTCTGCTAATTTCTATTAATAATATATGTAAATAAATTTCTTTTGAAATATAATTGTAATCTTCTTCAGCTCTAAGTAAAATTTTTGGAATTTCTTAGAGTCTGCAAGTCCAATATTCACAGAATAGCTAGTTAAATGAAGATCAAGTAATTAGCTTTATTAACAGCTGGGCAAGCACCAAATAACTCCCCAGGCACATGACTTTCTGTTAAGAGCTACATTGCAGATAATTCAGCTTGAACCTGTGCCTCCTACTCTTGCCCCATATCTCAACCTTGGGACCCACTTCTGCCTGCACAGAAGACTTAAAGTTCACTTGCAATGAGTAGCATGGACTTCAAGTATTTCTCAAATGTCTGGTTGCCAGTGGAATATGGAGAGAAGAGGGTGGGCTTCCTTTCCAAGAATTGAGGCCCTGTGTGGTCTCTTGACATTATAGAGAAAAGAAGCCTGAGATGTATGTGGACAGGTCAGAGAATAAAGGGAGAGCCTGCTATCCCCTTTTGCCCAATAAACGTAGAACTCTGGCTTCAGTTTCTTCCCCCCTCCATGTTGGGGAAGGTCAGTAAAGGAATGGAGAGTGAGAGAGGAAATATTTGTTCTGGAGCTCCCAAAGAGGGTGGGGTTGGGGGGTAGGAATCTCCTCTTCTGTGGGCTGAAGTGAGAATGTAGTGAGAGAAGAAAAAGGGTTTTTCCTAACCAAAAGAATTATTAGAAAAGTGGAATCTAAAGCAACTTTTTTTTTAAAAAAAGGGGATGATGAGTGTCCTGAGTTGTATAATTAATTGACTCAAATATGCTTTATTTGAGTAATAGAAATATGGCCTTATTTAAGCACATATGATATTTTTATGAAGCCTCAGCACAAAGAAAATGAGAAATGAAGAAAAGTAAAATGACAGGTGTTTTCAAATATGCAATAGGATGCCTTAGGGAAATGAAGGAGAATGCCACGTAAGGACAGTGGTAGAGAAGGCTGGAAGGTCAGGTGACTGGAGAAGGGCTAAGAGGTTAGGGTAGGGCTGAGGTTTGGGAGCCACAGCAGTGTTGTCTTCTACAGAGACTTGTCATAGGGGAGTGTTCATCAGGCTTCTGGCACACCCAGAGGTAATGGAAGAGCAGTTCACAAAAAGACTATTTTAAATGTGGGCACAGTTAGAGAAAACAAGGGATGATGAAGTGCTCAGGAGCCAACAACAGTGGGGAGACCCTACAGGAGCAATGGTACAGAGTAGTCACTGGAATCTGGCAAAAGCTTTAGCTGTCAGTGAGGGGTTAGGTGGAGAATCACTGAGTCAGTGGAAGAAGAAGCTGGGGGATAAATACTCTAACTTCTTTCTGTCTCCCCTCGCCCTCCCATATTCTGCTGGTGCCTCCAGGACAAACTCCACTAGAAGCCAGAGGCAAGGAAGCCCAGTCAGTATGGTCATAGAGAACAGCCTCCTTGGGTCTTTGGCGGGATAGGGAAGGATCAGGAAGGTCAAATGGAGAATAGCCTGCACAATATTTTGGTGGAATGCAAGGGAGGAAGTGGTGGGGAAGAAGCTGTATTAAATTTCCTGTAGCAGTTTAATAAATTAATTGCCCTCAAACATTCATTGAGCAATTGCTCTGCCTGGTGTTGGGGATACCAAATAAACAGAGACCCTGTTTGGTCTTGAGAGGATCATAAGCCAGCACAATCATTATTCTAATGTTAGATGGTGGAGACTTTGGAAGGCAGGAATAGCAAAAGACAGCTCTGCCCGATGGAGTCAGTGAAACTGTCCCAAGAAGGAGATGACTTTTGAGCTGGATATTGAGTTTGTATAGAGGATCATTAGGTAGAGGAGAGTATTAAATCTCCCTGGTATGGGGAAGGGTGCAGATGCTGTGAGAATATGGAGAGAAGGTATAGGTCAGGGGAGGAAGATGAGACAGAATCTGATGATCTTTGCGAACCAGACCGAAGAGTTTGGATTTTATCCTTTACATTGGCGATGGGAGTTAACACAGGCTTATAAAAGACACTACTTTTTTTAAAGGATGGGGGAACTGATAATGGGTGCTTTTCTTAGCAACTTCTTTTCTTGGTATGCTTTCCTTCTTTTTCCTCTCATTTTTTTTCTTCACTTCTCTTCACCATTCACCACATTTTTTTTCCATTGTTGTGTTTCTGGTAGATGAAACCTCCAAGGTTAAGGGGGTAGTTAGAGTGGATTTGATGTAGGGATAAGAAAAGGAAACATTCCAGGTCTTTAAAAAATTTCTACTTCAGTTGCCAGTAGGGATTTAATTTGCGGATGGTAGAAATACTGGGGATGCTGGCACAGAAATTAAAATGCTTAATGAACCAATCAATGCTTAGTGGTCTACCACAACAAAATAAAAATGAGATGTGACACATGAAAACTTGAAAACTTGTCTTGAAATACTATGCATGTACCCTGATGTGTATTATTGTAGACTGAAAAAATAAACATACAAGCACATACTCTCACATTACTTTCCCACACATTGATCTGCAAAGAGAAAACTCTTCAAGACTTTGGGGAGAAAGTCCATTATTGAATCAAACAACCATCTTCTATCTGCGCTTTTATTTTATATACCCTTTACACCTGTTTAATTAATCCTAAACATGAGGCTGACTGCTAATTAAACAGCCTGGAAGTGACTGACTGAAGGTAGTAATTTGAGATAATTAGTTTTGGTTTCAAACACTCAATTTTCACACTTTCTGCTCATTTTTAGAAAGGGTGGCTCATTATTATAGTCAGGGTGGGAGTTGCATAAGTCATTTTACTGCTGGACTCTTAGTAGCTCAGGAAGTGGGAATATCAGTATCCAAATAGGACAAAGAAATGGTATAGTGCTATAGAATTTGCTATAGAATGCTCCCCTATTCCCTTCCGCCCACACAACCCATACTTGCACATACACAGAATTTCTTCTAAAGTGAAAGTCAGATGGCTAACTTACTTTCATTAGAATATAGGAATGCACATGCTTTTGATATTTGGGAAATTTTTACCTAGTAAGACTTAGATCTCACTAAGTTATCTATGGTTTCCTTCCCAGGTCCTCTGAAAACAAACAAGAAAAGGTGAAAAAGGGCAAGATTTGGTGTGTGGTTTGAGATTAGGAGGGGTGTCCTTGAGAGTAGTCATGTGCTATGGAGGCACAAAATCTAACCAGAAGAGGCTGGGTGCAAAGGCTCATGCCTGTAATCCCAGCACTTTGGGGGGCCGAGGCGGGTGGATCACGAGATCAGGAGATCGAGACCATCCTGGCTAACATGGTGAAACTTCGTCTCTACTAAAAACACAAAAAATTAGCTGGGTGTGGTGGCGGGCGCCTGCAGTCCCAGCTACTTGGAAGGCTGAGGCAGGAGAATGGCGTGAACCTGGGAGGCGGAGCTTGCAGTGAGCCGAGATTGCGCCACTGCACTCCAGTCTGGGCGACAGAGCTAGACTCCTTCTCAAAACAAACAAACAAACAAACAAACAAACAAACAAACAAAATCTCTGACCAGGGGAAAAGTTTGTCAAGATAAGGCCAGTATATCTGGCAGAGAAGGCAAAGGGCAGGATGAGATGGGTCAGATGGTTTTCATGGTCCCACAGTGTTAACAAGTAAGTTAACACGGTCCCCACTAGGAGAACAGAACCAGAAAGAATTTGGGGTTAAATGGGCCACGCTATTCTGGGTACTCACTGTTATGGCCAATGTAGGTGGATCCAAGTTACACGGAAGCCTAATGAATAGTCAGCACCCTGGACAGCTCCAAGCGCATTGCTCTGCCGCTGCTCCCGGGGTGACTTTTATGTTTTAGGGACTTCACTGTCATTTCACTGGTCCCCAGTATGGAATAGGACTCTCTAGACTTAGGAAGGTTATTTAGATGTTGAGAGCTTTACAAATATATCAAGGGTAGAGTTGAAATGTCTATATAGATTGGGAATCATTTGTCTAGACTGTAGTGGGGACTATTGGATCCCAGAGTGTGCAGCCCTGTGGGGAAAGATGGAACTGCAACCTCTGACATCCTCTGTGCACTGACGTTAGCTGCAGCAAGTGGTGTAGCACAAAGTTAATTTTTTTATGTACAAGTCAAACCTGCATCTTCAACCAAGCTACCTGAATTAGGACGTCTTGGAGTCATTTTGACCTCTGAACTTTCACTCATACCACAACATGGCAGCAGAGGGGTTACTAGACACAACCACATAGCTCACTCTCCTACATTATTGAGAAATGACATAAGATTCCTCGTTTTGAAAAATTTCTGGCAATTCACCCCATTAAAAGAAAAATAGTCTCTTCTTCTAAAGAATTTATGGTCTGGATTCCCTTTTCTGTGATGTTTTGGATGGGGTTAGAAAGATGTTTCTATGAGAGGATATGTGGTTGCTGGCAATTCTCAAATCTTTTTGTGGCACTCTGATTATATCAATAAACAGTCAATAGACTTGCAAAACTTTATATTTAAAATAATTTACTAAAAATGTAGTCTTAAGACTGAAATGGCATCAAGAGTAAAAAAAATCTCATATTAAATTCCCTGTTAGTCATTGTATAGCATTCATGTCCTATAAAGCCAAAGCCAGTTTCAGAGGTGACCTTTTCTGATGCATATACCTTCGTTTTTCTCTTGTTTCTGCACCAGAGCTTATCATGTACAGACTAAAAAAGCAACATCAACAAAAAGCACAAATGTTTTGCTTTGGCTCCAGAAACAATGGAAACTAAAGCAAACTGAAATTCTTTCTCATTTTTTAGAAATTTTCTCAATGTGTAAAAATATTGTTCATTGAGAGAAAGTAAGCCTATGGATCATTCAGAAATACTTTCTAATTAAATTGGTAGTCATAAAACTGTATTTTGGCTTCAGGCTGATACGTCTAGGTTTCTGGTATAGCCTTGGCTGTTTAGCTCGTATGACAATCCATCATTCTTCAAGATTCTTTATGGGTTGAAATGACCCATCATTTGTTTTGCAGATACCTCAAATCAGCTATGCATCCACAGCCCCAGAGCTAAGTGATAACACCAGGTATGACTTTTTCTCTCGAGTGGTCCCGCCTGACTCCTACCAAGCCCAAGCCATGGTGGACATCGTGACAGCACTGGGATGGAATTATGTGTCGACACTGGCTTCTGAGGGGAACTATGGTGAGAGCGGTGTGGAGGCCTTCACTCAGATCTCGAGGGAGATTGGTAAGCATATATTTATCGGATGATTGTATTTGGAGGCGACAGATTGCTGATGCCTGAGCATCTCCAAGTGCTCTCTTATCTGTAGGGAATAATTAGAACTCCTACAGATGCATGAACTAGGCTGTCCACTCTAGAGGGAAGCTGGGTTTATTATAAATGATTTTGTTGTTCATAGGCCTATCAAGGTGACATTTTGGTGCTAATTTAGGAAGTAGGGCTCCTGACTCAAGTGAACATTTTTTAAAGTTGTCTGTTTTGACAAGGGAGTTTGCTGGCACATTAGAGGCACTGTAAATTTGAATAAATGACATACTATTTGATTGTTCTAGATGGAAGTTTACATTAGCAAGTCATTAAATTAAAAAAAAAGTCAATGGAATTTAACATCCAACACTAGAGGGATTAAGTCTAGTAATCATCTTAAAACAATGCTGAAGAAGCCCCCAAGGCTATACTTAAGCAATATTCTTATTGTCATGTTTGACTTCTTTGCATTTTTATTCTTAACGAAAACTCTGAAGCTTAGGGTGTGGTGAAGGGCAAGATGTAAAAACTTGTTTACAACAAGGTACTGCTGACCTCCATCCTGGGCTTTTTTTCAAGGTGCTTATTCAAGTGTCTAGGCATTTCACCATCTTGTATATGTACCAATGAGGTTATAAATCCATTCCACTACTTTGAAAACACAGAGCAAAGCAAAGGAACAACTTAGAGCACAGATCTTAACTGCTGATTTGTCAACAACATATCTTTGCGAATGAAATATGTTATTGTTACTTAAGTACTATTATTCTTATTAAGAATGAATGAATTTTTCCATAAGAGTAATAATATTTTGTTGAAAGATTAAAGTGTCCATTGATTGTTTCTCAGTAATTTTGAGCCTGTAGAAAGACATTATGTTGATAAATTTATTGTTTTTCTTAGAGGCCTCGACTCAGAAAAAGATCATGGGAGTGATTTGGGCTTAACCATAATTACCAAGGACAAAAAGTCTGATGTTATTGAAATAGGATTTTCACTTGAGAGATTTGCAGATGACTGCAAGCTTTTCTGTACATAGTAGGGCATAGAAAATTATAATACACAATATCTAGTATCTTTAACATTTGTTCTACATTTGTGCTATTGCAGAAAATGTATAAAAGGCCTGGTCTTGTTGGAAAGATTGGGCTAATTGATTTAATTGGACAACTGTTCACACCTGCTGTAAGTGTGCATGATGCCATAATCTTTGCTCTCTGGGAATTTATATCATTACTGCTATAAAACAGAGTCAAAACATTCAATTGATCTTTAAATTATGACAAATTATATTATCTTCTTGGATAAAAATCTAAAGTTTATCTTTAGAGGAAATGCCCACTCAAATGAAAACAATAGCTTCTGGAAACAGCGTTAATGTATTATTTAAGCAACTGATGTCAGTTCTTACCAGAGTGATAATTCAACAAGAGAAGGAAACTAATAGAGTATGTATTGAAATAAGTTTTCTGCAGTGATCCTGGACATTCTGCAACTTGAGGACACATTTTGTGTGCATGAGATAGATTCCTATAAAAAATTCAAAACAGGACATAGTCTGCCAATTGTTGCAGAATCTGACAAAATGCATTGTTCTAAAAGTTAAGTGAAACCACAGTTTTATTCTTTTGACTAAAATAAGAAATACTTAGTTTTTATTTTTTAGGGAGCATTGCTATGCTTTGATAATACTGTCGCATAAAAGGATTTAGATGGTGCCATTCATTATTCCTGTTTCTATCATAGTCATTAGCATGGGAGAAAATAATTTTGGTGCCTTGTATATGCTCTTGATTAGAGCAACACATTTCTTCTGTGTTGATCTTTTCAGTATTCTGTGACTTGATTGGTTGTCCATTCTATTTCAGTTCTTACTTATCTGGGGAATGGAGGAGGGATGGATTGTCAATTAATATGCAGAATACTGAAAAGGCCAAATTAGTACCACACTGGAGTATGCCATGGAATATATTAAATATCAAAATCATCCCTCATTTTAATGACAAAGATTTTTATCTAGAACAAAAATAGCTGAAAATTAAACCTTTTATATGACAATGATATTAATGGGAATGGCAAATGGTAGCAACTTAACCCATTCTGAAATTATCTGATGTCTCTAATGAAAATTCATTAGTTCTGTAACATTTGCAGTTCTTACTACAACACTGATGACATCTGTCACCATGTTAGTAGTGTGTTTTTAAAAAAACCTCGGTAGCTTGACTGAAGGAGATGTATACATTAATTTATTTTGGAGTGTCTGCCCATTAATAAAATTGTATACTTCCCCAACTCATAGTGTTCTCTGTACTTTGTTCTGAATTTCTCTTTAGCAACATCGATTACTAAGAAATTTCAGTGTAAATTGAGGCTTCCTCTGTCTTACTCTGATTAACTCAAGCAGATCATAATGGAGTGATGGTGAAATGAAAATTGGTTTAGTGATAAATTGCTTCTATGGTTTGATTAGAATGTTTTTCATTTTAACAAAATCAGACTTGGGGCAGTCTCCTTTGTTAATCTGGGAGAATGAAGTTTATGAGTGTATGGTGGTCATGATCAGACCTCAGTGATGGCTTTTCCCTAGTTGAGATCTTTCTGAAGGGGAGAGGGCCAGGAGACACTTGATAAAGACAAATAGCCCCTTGATATCCCAGCTGTTGTAGTGTCATCCCAAGGCATCTCTTGACTATAGGATTATTGCTGGAGAAGGAAAAAAAAACATATTTGGTATCAGCAAATAGCACAGTTTTACTGACTGGAGCATAGTTTGTCTAGTGAAGTATGGGAGACAAAATTGGAAGGCTTGACATAGACACATGATTATTTCAAATCATGGGTTGTTTATTTTATCCTTAGTTTTCTAGACAATGGAGGTGTGCTAGGCCATTCTGCATTGCTATAAAGAAATCCCTGAAAGTGAGTAATTTATGAGAAAAGAGGTTTAATTGGCTCATGGTTCTGTGGGCTGTACAGGAAGCATAGTGGCATCCATTTCTGGGGAGGCTTCAGGAGGCTTACAATCGTGGCAGAAGGTGAAGCAGGAGCAAAGGAAGGAGATGCAACACACTTTTAAATGACCAAATTTTGTGAGAACTCACTATCTTGAAGACAGCACCAGGTGACAAGAGATCCGCCACATGACCCAAACACCTTCCACCAGGCCCTGCCTCCATCACCGGGGATTACATTTCGACGTGAGATTTGGGTGGCAATAAATATCCAAACTATATCATTCCACCCTGGCTCCTCTCAAATCTCATGTCCTTTTCACATTGCAAAATACAATTATGCCTTCCCAATAGTCCCCCCAAATGTCAACTCATTGTAGCATTAACTCAAAAGTCCATGCTGGGTGTGATGGCTCATGCTTGTAATCCCAGCACTTTGGGAGGCTGAGGTGGAGTTTGAGACCAGCCTGGCCAACATGGTGAAACCCAGTCTCTACTAAAAATTAGCCAGGCATGGAGGCATGTACCTGCTGTCCCAGCTACTTGGGAGGTTGAGGCAGAGAACTGCTTGAACCTGGGAGGTGGAGGTTACAGTGAGCTGACATTACACCAATGCACTTCAACCTGGGTTACAGACCAAGACTCCATCTCAACAAAAAAAAGATGTCCAAGTTCAAAGTCTCATCTGAGACAAAGCAAGTCCTTTCCACCTATGAGCCTATAAAATAAAAAACAAGTTATTTACTCCTAAGATACAATGTGAGTAGAGGCATTGGATAAACATTCCTGTTCCAAAAGGAAGAAATTGCCAAAAGAAGGGGGCTGTAGGCTCCGTGCAAGTTCAAAACTTCAAAACACAGCAGGGAAGTTATTACATCTTAAAGCTCCAAAATAGTTCCCTTTGACTCCATGTCCCACATCCAGGGCACACTGTTGTGAGGGGTGGGCTCCCAAGGCCTTAGGCAGCTCCACCCCTGTGGCTTTTCAGGGTTCAGCCCTTGTGTCTTCTCTCATAAGTTGTTGAGTACCTGCAGCTATTCCAGGCACCGAGTGCAAACTGCTGGTGGATCTACTATTCTGGAGTCTGGAAGATGGCCTCTTTCTAACAGCTCCATTTGGCAGTGTCCCACTGAGGACTCTGTGTGGGGGCTCCAACCCCACATTTCCCCTTGGCACTGCCCTTGTAGAGGTTTTCTGTGAGGGCTCTGCCCCATCAGCAGGCTTCTGCCTGGGTGCCTAGGCTTTTCCATACATCCTCTGAAATGTAGGCAGAGGGTGCCAAGCCTCATCACTCTTGAACTCTGTGCACTTGCAAGCTTAATGCCACATGGGGGCTGCCAAGGTTTATAGTGGCTCGTACTCTCCAGAGCACTGGCATGAGCAATATCTGAGGCCCTTTGAGCCAAGGCTAGAGCTGGAGTGGCTGGGATGTGGGTAACAGTGTCCTGAGGCTGCACAGGGCAATGGGGCCCTGGACCTGGCCCATGAAAGGACTCTTCCCTCCTATGCCTCTAGGCTGTGATAGGAGGGACTGCTATGAAGGTCTCTGAAATGCCATGGAGGCCTTTCCCCCATTGTCTTAGATATTAGGACTTGGCTCCTTTTAGTTATGCAAATATCTCTAGCAAGTGGTTGCTCCACAGCCTGCTTGAATTCCTCTCTTGAAAAAGCTTTTTCTTTTTCTGCCCATGGCTACGGTATACATTTCCCAAACTTTTATACCCTGCTTCCCTTTTAAATATAAGTTGCAGCTTTAAGTCATTCCTTTGCTCCCACATCTGAGTGTAGGTTATTAAAAGCAGCCAGGCCACATTTTGAATGATTTGCTGCATAGAAATTTCTTCTACCATATACCCTAGGTCATTACTTTCAAGTTCAAACTTCCACAGAGCCCTAAGGCATGAAGAGAATGCAGCCAAGTTATTTGCTAAGGCATAACACAGGTAACCTTTGCTCCAGATTCCAGTAAGTCCTGCATTTCCATCTGAGACCTCAATAGCCAGGATTTCACTGTCCATATCACTATTACCATTTTGGTGAAAACCATTTAACTGGTCTCTAAGAAGGTACAAACTTTCCCTCATCTTCCTATCTTCTTCTGAGCCCTCCAAACTCTTCCAGCCTCTGCCTGTTACCCAGTTTCAAAGTCACTTCCACATTTTCAGGTATCTTTATAGCAATGCACCACCCCTCAGCACCAATCTTCTGTATTAGGCTGTTCTTGCATTCCTCTAAAGAAACACCCAAGACTGGGTAATTTATGAGAAAAGGGGTTTAATTGGCTCATGGTTCTTCAGGCTGTACAGGAAGCATAGCAGCATCTGCTCCTGGGGAGGCCTTTTGAGGTTTATAGTCATCATAGAAGGTAAAGCAGGAACAAGCACACCACATAATGAAAGCAAGAGCAAGAGACAGTTGGGAATGGGGGAGATGCAACACACATTTCAGCCACCAGATCTTGTGGGAACTCACCATCCTGAAGATAGCACCAAGCCATGAGGGCTCTGCCCCCAGGACCCAGCACCTCCCACCAGGCCCCACCTTCAGCATTGGGGATTACAATTGCACATGAGCTTTGGGTAGGGACAAATATTCAGATTATATTAGGAGGAAACTGCTGAGGAGAGGGGGATCTATCAGAATGTATATTTAAAGTTGTACTATGAGAAGTAAAAGACAAGGAGACCAGTTCAGGGGCCATTCCAATAAAAATCTTGGCCTGATACAGGGCAGCGATAATAGAAATGGAAGAGGAGACAGACTTGGGGGTCATTTGTGAGGTGAAGTCTATGGAATTTTGTAACTGATTGGACGCAGAGCTTGAAGGTATGAAAGAAGTTAAAGTTGAACTTGAAATTGTATACCTGGGCAACTAGGAAAAGGCAGGTACCGTAAACAGAAAAGAGACAGTAAAATGAACACAGTAAACTTTAGGTAATAGTACATAGCTTTGTGGAGAAGAATAGCAAGGAACATTGATCTAGAGCCAAGCAGGAACTGAGATATAGATCAAAGTTCATTCTCATAAAATTGAGGATGGAAAGGTGGTTGCTAAGGTGAGAAGTAAAGGGGAATGAGGATGGACTCATGGAGAGAAGTTTTCATATAAAGGTGTGTGATATGGTTTGGCTGTGTCCCCACCCAAATCTCACCTTGACTTATAATAATCCCCATGTGTCAAGGGTGGGGCAAGGTGGAGATCATTGAATCATGGGGGTGGTTTCCCCCATACTGTTCTCATGGTAATGAATAAGTCTCATGAGATTTGATGGTTTAATAAATGGGAGTTCTCCTGCACAAGCATTCTTGCCTGCCACCATGTAAGACGTGACTTTGTCCCTCATTTGCCTTCCACTGTGATTGTGAGGCCACCCCCAGCCATGTGGAATTGTGAGTCAGTTAAACCTCTTTCCTTTATAAATTACTCAGTCTTGGGTATGTCTTTATTAGCATTGTGAGAACAGACTAATACAGTGTGGGAATAATGGCCTAGACATTGCAATGGGGAGGTAACAGTATGATGGAGTGTTCTGTTTTCATGGGTTTATGGTCATGGGAGGGCTCTCAGTGTCCTTTGAAGAAGACTTCAATTATTGGAGATGATAAAAGGAGCTCCTCAGAAAAAAAATTTAACAACGTTGAGCAGTGCTTCATAAGAAAACAGGAATGTTTGCCAGAATGCATAGCTGAACATGCACAGTAGGGTTGGGGTTAGGGCTAGAGTTTCTACATGAAGTGAGGTCCTTGAAAGGAGGTATTTTATAGTAAAATATAGTAAACTAGGTGGCTTAAAATAATAGAAGTTTGTCATCTCACAGTTCTGGAGACTAGGAATAAAAAATTAAGGTGTCAGCAGGGCCATGCTGCTTCTGAAACTTGTAGGAGAGAATCCCTCCTTGCCTGTGTTAGCTTCTGGTGTTTGCTGACAATCCATAGTATTCCTTGGCTTGTTGATGCATCACTACAGTCTCTGCCTCTACCATCACATGACCATCTTCTTCCTTCTTGTGTTTGTCTCTGCGTCTTCTCTTCTTATAATAATGCAGACCTGTTGGAATAAAGGCCCACACTACTCCAGTATGACCTCATCTTAACTAACTACATTTGCAATGACCCTCTTTCCAAATAAGGTCACATTCTGAGGTACTGGGATTAGGATTTCAATGTATTTTTCTTGGGAGATAATTCATTTTTTAACAGAGGGTGAAGGAGGGTATACTCAGAAAGTTAGCTTCCAGTGATAGAGATGGGAGGTGGGCCAGGAGGACAACATGTTGGTAATAAGGATGAGAGGGGCTTAAGCAGACAGAATTTAGTTAATGGAGAAGCCTGTAATATAGACGTTTCACAAGTTCCTTTTGGAATGTTATGGAATTCTACTCTCCCAATACTGACTCTTGGGTAAATGAGGTAACCTAATGGATAATTCAGGGTTCCAGACTGGGGTAAGTGATGGGATCCCAGTGTCTGTCTGGCTTTCCTAGGTAGTTGAGAGCTTCCCAATAGGATCACAATAGACACTGCCAACACAGGTGTGTACCTGCTGTTCACCTGCCCCGCTTTGTGTAATTCCAAGAAACTTCTCGTTGATGACACCTGGAAAATTACATAAATCCAGAGAAGTTTTTATGGCCTAATTTATTTTTATTTCCCTCTTTGGTCTTTTGGTTTGAGGGAAGAGAATAGCTTAGTTGCTGCTGGTTAAGACCTACATGTTACACAACCCTTAGCTGTTAGGTCCACAGTCATCTATTTCTGTCTTGTTTAAATTCCTTGATATAATGTTTTCATTGATATTATAATAAAGGAGTTGATAATATTCACTCATGCTTTTCCATCATAAGCTCTGGGCCTGGTGGCTCATGACTCAATAAATGACTTCCTTTAGTCTTTTGACAGGTTCCTTCTCTTCTTTGTCTTACATTATTTTATTATTTTTAAAAGAAGACAGGATAATAAATGTTAATGCTACTGCTATCATTATAAGGGGCAAGGAAGCTAAAGTTTTATCTCTGAAGATAAAAGGAATATGTGAAAACATATCGTTTCATTGTAGATTTGCACAGTATGGCGGCACACCTTCTTTAATCAGTCATCATGTTTATGAATGGCTTATTGAAGATGACAGGTCTTCAAGTCGTCATTGCATACATTACAGGGGGCAGAATAGACCTGATTCTGTCAAATATTCTACTATATGTGTCTTTCTCCCCTAAATTTGCAAATGCTGGAAGCTTCTGACTATTGTTTGACATGTTCAGAATATTAACGTCTTAGAGTTGGAAGAGACCAGAGAGTTGTTGGGATGGAAGATTCTGTTTGAAATGTTAATGTAATGAACCAATTTAATGAGTTCATTTTTTGTGTGTATAAAATGACAGTTGCCAAAAAGTTTGATGGAGTTTTTTTTTTTTTTTTTTTTTTTTTTTTTTGTGAGGGTCAAGCAATAAAATAAGGAAAATTTCATCCCTAGTGTATAATCGAAATGTGTTCACTGATCATATTTTTAACGTATCTTTGTACAGTTTTAAAAAAAGTATTTTCCCCTCTTGGATTATAAACAAGAAACAAGTTTCTGTTAACTGAAATGGATTCACTTTAAGATTAAAACAAAGTATTTTCAATGACAGAAAGGAAAGAATACATAAAGAGCAGCGTTTCCCCTCAGATGTTCATTGCTTTGGAAAAATGACTTCCAGCAGGCAAAAATCAATTTGACAAAAGTATTAATGTTGTAAAATACTATGAATGAAAGGAAACAATTTAATTCAATTGAAAATTTTACTTTGTATTCATACAGCTGAGTTCCATTGATAACACCACATTTTGAGTTACAAATCACATTTAATTAATATTAACACCAGGTAATTGGCAAGAATAACTTCAAAGGAGGGCTGAGAAAATTGCAAATTGGAACTGCAGGTGCAGTGATACTGTAGAAGCTTTATAGGGATCCAAAGGATGTGCATATGATTTTAACAATTATTGCAGAACCTGATCAAATAGAGTGTCATTTCAAAGCTGTTCTTCACCCCAGCCATTCCTAATATTTAGGGCCTAGTAACTGCCAAGTAGCAACAGCTGCTGTTAATATGAAACAGCAAACAGCATTCAAATAAGTGCTTTAAAACCTGTGATTCTTATGCTGTAGTTAAGTTGTTAGTAAACAATGGCAGTTTGATGCAGTAGAACCAACCTTGGAGTCAGAAGCACTTCTTTAAATCCCTATTTTTCAATTATGAGATTTTGTTAACAAGCTTCTCTGAGAATTAATTTCCTTGTCTGTAAAATGGAGGCCATTTCTGCTCAGTAATAATCCAGTGATAGAATTCTTGTGAATGTTCTTTATGAACTCGAAAGTGCTATTTAATATCAGGTATTACTAGTGAAAGGAATGGGGATAATACAGATTTTCCCCTCAAAGGCATAACAAAGCTGTATATTATCATAAAGATGGTAGGTGTGTTGCCTGGGGTGTAGGATATTTGAAATGGCAGAGTGTTTTTGCTTGATCTGTTAATTACCTTCAATCTTAGCTACATGTGGCTAAGATTCTACATGAAAGACCAGAGAGGAGGATTTCAAATGACTCCTGACCACCTCCTCTCTCTTTTCTCTCTTCCAGTTCTCAATGCCATCCGCCCACTTCTGGGCTAAGTATTCTACCATCCTATTCTTGTCATCCTTGGTTATTGAATATTATTTACCATGTCGCCTAACAGTTGTTTCTGCTTAAATGTGACCATTCAGTTGCCACTTTAAAAGGGTTGAGATTTGAGGACAAGTTTGGGGTATTTTGCCTCATCCTTAGCAATGTGCTACCAGAGTCCCTGTGCGTAACTCTGTGGTACCACTTGCCACTCTGATTGTAGTGCCGATTTCTCTGTCAATCTCTTCAATCAGGACATGTTTTATCTTAGTGGAAAGATCCCCATTACCCAGTACAGTACCTGGCATGTAACAGGTGCTTCGTGAATTTCTGTTGAATGACCATTGTCACCAGATTCATGGTTGTGTTAGTAATGTGAGTCTGTGGGTAAGGTTTGCTCAGCCTCTGGGAACCAAAGGGCAGAGCTACTTCCAACCATGCTTTATGCATTATCTTTGATAATGCATGGGAACCTTCAGGGGTTACTGTAATGTTAAGTCACGTTTTTATTGCTGGCAAATACCAAAGCCGATAATCTGTAGGTTCATCCCAACTCTAATCTCTTAGGCAGCACTGGGGAGTGGTTAAGAACTTCTCACTGGCTGGGTTTATGTTCCAGATTTGTCATATTGTAGCAAAGGGATCTGGGTAACTTACTTAATCATGTTGTACCCCAATTTATTCAGGTGTAGAATGGGGATAAAAATTGTATAAGAATTGAGTGAGATCATACGTAACAATGTGTGGGTCATGGCTAGTGTTCAACAATGGTCAATTTGTATTTTTTCTTTTCTTTTTTTTTTTTTTTTGAGACCCAGTCTCACTCTGTCACTCAGGCTGAAGTGCAGTGGCATGATCTCGGCTCTCTGCACCCTCTGCCTTCTGGGTTCAAGCGAGTCTCCTGCCTCAGTCTCCCAAGTAGCTGGGATTACAGGTGCATGCCCCCACGTCTGACTGGTTTTTATATGTTTAGGAGAGAGAGGGTTTCACCATGTTGGCCAGGCTAGTCTTGAACTCCTGACCTCATGTAATTCATCTGCCTTGGCCTCCCAAAGTGCTGGCATTACAGGCACGAACCACCACGCCCAGCCTCAATTTGTATCTTGTAAGGAGCCCATCTACACCAGCAGGTAGCCTATGAGTGTTCTTACTGCCCTGAATATATATCCAATTTGTTCAATGAGCAAAAGGCAGCAGAGAGGCTAAGTGCTCAATTAAATGCAGCCCATTCTTGCCATTCCTGAAACTTGCTCCGTACCTTAGCAGTGATAAATCTTATTGTTTCTTCACATGACTAATGTACTACCTAGCATAGTGCTGGCCATAGTTAAATACATGAATTCATGAAATACCAGTCACAAATGGCTCACCAAA
Source organism: Piliocolobus tephrosceles (assembly GCF_002776525.5). NCBI lineage: Eukaryota > Metazoa > Chordata > Mammalia > Primates > Cercopithecidae > Piliocolobus > Piliocolobus tephrosceles. Next base: position 116,409,719 of record NC_045441.1, on the reverse strand, counting down.
TCTGCTTGCTTCTTTTTCATTTTGAATCTTCTTAAGAATGAATCAATTCAGTGAGCATTTATAGTGCATGTGTCAGGTGATACTTGTGCTAAGCTTTGAGGATACAGAGACAAATCATGGTCTTTGCTTTCCAGCAGGTCACTGTGTTTCAGAGGAGGTGGAGATGCAAACAATTACAAATTCATGTGATCTTTGCCTTAATGGAGGCATCTTTTAGAGGCATTGTCTCCAAAACACTGCCTGAGAGAGAGCATCCTGCAGTTCATATAATGAAAGGACCTGGCATGAGACAGTGGAACAGGACAGCTTATGGACCCCAAGCTCGAAGGAAGTACACAGTGGCATATGAGTTAAATTAATTCAAACAACTTGAGTAGAAACCCAGTTTCCTAAGAAAAAGAGTGCAAAAAGTTGAGTGTAAAATATTATGCCAACTTTGTAATGTAATAAATATATGAGAAATGTTTAATATGTGTAAAATATCTAGTGTTTGACGGTTCTTATTTCTTCATCTATTGCTGATTACTCTCATGTATCCTCTTACGTGCAATCAGTGTGTGGCTTTACCTGATAGTATTAGTCCCTGTTTTCCATGATCACCCCTACCCAGCAGCAATTTCAGTTTTGTTCCGTTCCTGAGTCTTAGCCAGGGCCAACAGCTTCTACCCAGCATCAACCCACAAGTTGCCAGGGTTTGGAATGGTTTTGTCATGATGAACCCTGTATTTGGTTGTCCTAGAGTGAACCCTGAGCCCCTCTCTGTCACTGCAAACTCACAGTGATGTCCCACCAGGCATTTGACTTACACTTCAGATCCTTGGAGATGGACCTGTCCCCAGATTCTGGCCTGCTGGTTTTGGACCGTGACACACTACCTATTCCTTGTCAACTTTACCTGACTGGGTTGAAGTGTCTCCTCCTCTGCCTTTATTCTGTCACAGCTGGTAAGGTCTGACTATGCATGAAGTCATTGAGCAGAATCCTGGCTCTTGTATGGGGCCCTGACCCCCTCTAACTTGTTGTCTTTATATTTATCATGTTCTTTTAGTGTCATACGAATGAATAAATGAATTCCCAAGTGTAAGAGAATTTAGCCTCAAGTGATACTTTGAACCTCTTTCCCAGAGATTCCTGTGCAAATGCTTCAAAAGGGCCAGGAGCTTCACATGAACTGTGTGGTCCCTGTTTTTGGTTATTTGTTTTCCTGCTACCTTACTCCTATTGCCAACTGTATTAGTTTGCTAGGGCTGCTGTAACAAAGTCCCGTAAACTGGGTGGCTTGAGCAACAGAAATTTGGCCTCCACAGTTTGGGGGCCAGGAACTTGAGATCAAGGTGTCAGCAGACTTGGATCCTCCTGAGGCTGTGAGGAGGAATCTCTCCCAGCCTCTGTCCTTGCTTCTTGTGGTTTGCTGGTGATATTTGGCATTCCTTGGCAAGTAGAAGCATCACTTCAATCTCTGCTTTCCTTTTTACATGGCATCTCCTCAATCATGGCTGCCGGATTGAGCCTGATTAATGAAGTTCTCTCTGACCTAAGCCCATATTTGTTCTGGTTCTTTGGGTGAATTTTGGCCCTGGGATTACCCCTAAGGGATTAGCTTCTGTGATCAGAGCCTTGCCAGCTGGTCTCTGCATGCCTCGCAAGTCATGACAAGAAGTGTGCTTCTCTCCCATGCTTAGCCCCAAAGAAATCACATTCTTTTATTTTCCTTTCCAAAGTCATTTCCTTGTTAAAGCCATTGTATTTGGAAACTCCAGCACTAGATGAGAGCTTTAGGATGCAATCTGTACTTACCGTGTTGATAGAACATAATATAAAAACACCCTTCTGCAGAAATGAAGCAACATCAGAATCTATTTATGTCATTTTTTATAGGCCCTAAAAGAGTTGGCCTGAGAATTAGGAGTGTGTTTTCTCAGTTTACTTCATCATGTATCAACTAAGCAACAAATATAGTTTCCTTGAAAATAAATGGCTTCATAATATAATAAAATCAGAAGGCTATCAGATGAATAGTTGATTGAAATAGGTGCCAATTATTTCAGGGGTTACGTCCGTTGATAGAACTTGGCTGCAGTCTCTGTCCTCTAGGATCTGCATGTTTGAGAGACTGGGCTGCTTTGCTTTTTTCACTCTTACCTGACCAAAGCCATTTCATGATTCATTGGGGGTCCCACAAGAGGAAGGCAGAGGAATGGAAATAAAGTGAAACTCAAGTCAGCACATTTTGTTTCTTGTTAACAGCTCTGGGAAGAGGTTTGGTTGGGAAAGGAATTTCAAGTAGTGATTTAAACATATCTTCTGGCAGTTGTAGCAGTGAGGAAAAAAAAATAATGCCTCTTGTACCAGCTCAGATACACTTCCAAGGCATTGGTACTTACGGTCATACGACTCTAGAGTTACATTTGCATCGTGAATCATGGCTGGCATGTGCATAATGGGCCATTAAGGGAAATAGGGATGTTCAGAGTGCATTGCTAGCCTTGTGTGTTTCATATTGTGGAGGGCAACCACTGTTTTCCCCTTTAAAATGTTGCTTGATGATAGTGTCAGAGGAAACCCTGTGATAGATGGAATTATTCACTTGAGCTGATATGACATTTTATTTCACAAATATTTGAGCCCCTACTGTGTGTTGGGGCCTTGTTCTAGGTGGTAGGGATATGATGCTGAGTGAGTCAGACCTGCTTCCAGTCCTCGTGCAGTTTCCAGCCAAGCTTACTCTCTTTGCATTTTTCATGTCCTTGTAGTCTCAGATCTCTCTAGGCTACAGGAATTTTGCCTAAGCCTCCAGAGTGAGATGCCATGAACAGAGAGTCCATGAAAAGGTGGAGATGGCCTACATCTATATGAATAACTACTTGACCCCTTGGGTGTTCTGGAGATGCTGGAGTTCACTTGAGGTGTCCATGGCATGCTGGGGGTAGGGGTCACACATTTGAATGAGAAAGAACATGTGTGCATGTGTTTTTGTGGGCACACACAGAGGAATAGGCCTGGACCGAGGAAGGAGCTAGGCCAGCTTGCCAGGTGCGGTGTTTGGGAGCATTGCCAGATGCAGGTGGCATGAAGAAATCCATTCAGGCTCACAGAGCACAGATCAGAGATGGTGGTCTTGGTGAGGACCTAAACATACTGCCACATGGCAAAAGAGTCACACATACCATGCTGCAACCTGGAATCCCTGCATGTCTTCCATGTTAGTTTTCTTTTAACATTTTCTTTTCCTTCTTTTTTTTTTTCCCTGAGACAGAATCTCACTCTGTCACCCAGGCTGTAGTGCAGTGGCACAACCTTGGCTCACTGAAACATCCGTTTCCTGGATTCAAGCGATTCTCGCACCTCAGCCTCCCAAGTAGCTGAGATTACAGTCATGCACCACCACGTCCAGCTATCTTTTTATATTATTATTATTATTTTAGTAGAGACAAGATTTCACCATGTTACCCAGGCTCATCTAAACTCCTAGCCTCAAGGGATCCACCCGCCTCGTCCTTCTAAAGTGCAGGGATCATAGGCGTGGGCCACTGTGCCCAGCTAATGTTTTATTTTCCTTCTGTTCTCAGTTTATTTCCAGGAAGCCTTCTCTAATCTTCATCCCCTCCTTTTCCCACCTAAGTTAGATTTCTCTTCTATGTATTCTGTCAATGAAAACAAATCCAGACTTAGATAAGGAGGGATTTTATTCAGAAGAGAGACCATTGCCACAGAGAGAATGCTCCAACCTCCGAAATTGACAAGTGTCACAAAATCAAAAAGAAAGAGGCTTCTCTTATATAGGGTAGGGAGAGATAACAGAAGCTTGATTAAAATTATAAAAGGGGAGCAAGCAATGGAGGGATGATCAGTGGGATGGCGGGGGGATGATCAGTGGGGCGGGGGGTTGACCGGTGGGGTGGGGATGGGGGGGGGGTGATCAGTGGGATGGGGGAATGACCAGTAGGACAGGGGGTGACCAGTGGGATGTAGAGGGAGGTGGGACGATCAGTGAGATGGTGGTTGGGGGATGACCAGTGGGATGGGGGGATGATCGGTGGGACGGGGGAAGTGATTGGTGGGCTGGGGGTTGACCGGTGGGATGGGGGATGATCAGTGGGATGGTAGGGGGTCATCAGTGAGACAGGGGGGATGATCAGTGGGATGGCGGGGGGCGGGGAATGATCAGTGAGATGGTGGTGGGGGGGTGACCAGTGGGGCGGGGGGATGACCAGTGGGATGGGGGGGTGACCAGTGGGACGGTGGCATGACCAGTGGTACGGGTACATGACCAGTGGGACAGGGGATGATCAGTAGGATGGTATGGAGGGGGTGATCAGTGGGATGGGGGGATGATCAGTGGGGTCTGACACGAATTGTCCTGCTGTGGCCAGCTGATTCTCAGTGCAAGCTAAAAAGGGGGCCATGTTCCAGTGTTTAGTGCTTACTCAGGCTTGTGGCCAAGTAGAACTCAGGGACCTGTAGGAAGGAGAGAATCCTGACTAAAGTTCTATCAAGGCAAAGTAAGAGGTGAACCACTGTGAACACCTGGTCAGTTTCTGAGGTCCCATGCAGACATCTTACCACTTTTTAAATTACTCCTTCTCTTTCTTCAGAGGTGGAGAGCATACCACAGTCATCTTTCATTAGCACTGTAGCTGTACCATCTAGAAGATAATCCGAGAGTGCTTGAATGAATGAATAAATGGACATGGCAGGTGAGTGCATACTGGAGACAGGACATCAGGAAGTAGGTAGCTTGGAGAAAGTCAGATAGCGTGGCTAACGTTCACATAAAAAGTGTTCTGTAGCAGAGGATGGGACCCTGCTCTAGGGTCAGGGCTCAGCATCTCATCCTGTTTAGCAGCAGTTGAGAGACATGGGATCTGGGTTCTGGGGCATGCCTGTGCCTGCAACAGGAGGGCACATGGGAAGGAAGGAGAGCCAGGAAGCAGAATTAGAGCCAGGTTTCAGTTGGGAAACAGAAGCAGTAGCTTAAGTTGATGATAGGAGGATTGACACCTACGTTGCTAAACTTGACTCTGAAAACCAGAACCAGATATTAAATCTACCATTCTTAGGTTAAGAACCAGAGATCTGCTAGTCAGACAAATAGAATGGATGCAAAATCAGAAGTAGATAAATCTGATGAATATATTATTACTCTTTCAATTGGTTTGGAATGTTCCAGGTATGTAACATGAGATGTGAATCATGACTGCAAGATGTCCTGAGGTCTAAAGCTTCTGCTATTGAGTCATGACTCCAGGTCCTGATGAACTTGCTTATTCACCATTCATTCAACACATAATTGGTACCCAAATGAAGTTCCAAGAACTTGTTAGGTGCTGGGAATTTACAGATCTGGTAAAAGCCTTTAAAGGGATTTGGTTTGGAGAGTGATATGGTACAGCTGAGGCTTTAGGAAGATCATGTGCAGAAACTGGATTGCAGGATCAAGATAGAAGCAGAAGATTTGTTAGAAATGTATTGCATGTCTCCAGGCAAGAGCTGGGATTGTCTTGGACTGGAGTGGGAATGAGGGCAGGAAGCAAGCTGGTATTGGCACAAGTGGTCACAAGGTCCCAGGCATGAAGGACGGAAATGACTTGATGCTGTGGGGACCTATGCCATTGAAACAAAACTAATTTCAGACGTCTTGGCCAACCTCAGTATGTGTCCTGGAGCCCTTAGATTGGGAGGGGCGTGTGCGGAATGTGGCTCCCCAGAAAGAATCCCACAGAGAATGATACAGAGATGGGATATCAGATGAATTATTTCCTGGCAAAATTCCACTCCAGCTGATACTTATGTGAAAAAGAGCTGAAAAGAAAAGTGCCCTCCCCTCCCGCCCCCCCCCCGCCCCCACACCCCCACCAGGTTGTTGTTAAGGTTTTCTTTGACCAAATTCATTTAGAGATTTTATTGCTATTTTTTCCTGCGCACTAGGGAGAACTGAAATTTGGAGTGTTCTTAATAGTTCTAAGTGTTTTCCCCTTAACTCATGTTTCTTGTTGCCTTTTTAACTGTCTTGTGTTTTTATTAATTTATGTTAAGGCTTATTAGTCATTATGTAGTTTTCTGCAAATTTTTGTTCTCTCATCCTACAGTAGTGATTCTGGAAACACTTCAGCGTCTACATAGTCAAGGGTCGTAGGGGTGAATGATTCGAGATTTTGGTTTCTAAAAATTAAGTTGAGTTCATCTTTCATTTAAAGAATGGAAACTATTATTTGACCAAACTCCTTTTGATTTATAAATTCTAACACAGACCATATTCTGTTCCATGTGGATTATTTGCTTACTAAAGTCATAAAAAGGCTTCAGTGAAGGATGTAGGCTCTCTTGGGTCTTCTTCTTTCTCTGTCCTATTGTCTCCAAATTCAGGATTCTCCTGAGATAATTCACTGAAAGGAGAGGGAACTAATATTTATTAGAACCTACTTGATATGTACCATCTAGTTGAGTTTTTACTACGCTGTGATGGTGATATTATCCTTGTTTTATAGATGGGAAAACCAAGGCTCAAAAAAGCATGGAACAGCCCAAGATAACCTAGTCAGTAAGTAGTCGCATGGGCTAAAAACCCGGGGCTTTCTGACTCCAGAGCACATGTCCTTTTTACTCCCTCTTGTTATTTCTCTTCTGAGGTTTCAGATTTTGGCTTTTACAATTGCATTTCTCATCCTTGCTTTGTCAATCTCAGGGAGGACACAGAAACAGTGCTTCTCAAGCAGCCTAATTTTGTGCTTTTGCTTCTTCTTCCCCTCACCCACTGTGCTCTTGGGCTGCACCTTATGACCTGAGCGTTTTCTAATGTGCCTGGGGTTGACCCTCTTCCATCTGCTGGACATGCTGGATCTGCCTGGAGTAATTTTCATTTAAGACTCGGCATCAATGATACTTCCTTAGTGAAGCCTTCCTGGATTCCCTTAAGTAGTGTTAGATGAGCTCTATTCTGTGATCGCAACATTGTGTGTGTACCTTTAGTAAAGAAAACATTTCTTTCACTGTCTCAGACAGGACTCAAATGTATGTAAGCCTATGAGGGAATTTAGAACAGAGAATTCCAGAAACTTACAACAGTATAGGAGTAAATCTAACTTCTAAGGCAGGGTTAGCTCCACATTTTAAAATGAAGTCTACAGGAATGTATCTTGCTTCAGCTCTGGGCTCTGCTTTCTGGTGTGCTGGCTGTATGCTTGGGTTTTGCCCACATGGTGGGAAGATGGCCACCAGCAGCTGTAGGCTTGCATACTGCCAGCTTAGTAACTGTATTCATTTCCCAGAGCTGCCTTAACAAATCACCACACACTGGGTGGCTCAAAACAACAGAAATTTATTCCCCCACAATTGTGGAGCCAGAAGTCTGAAATCAAGGTGCTGGCAGGGCTGGCTCCTTACAGAGGCTCTGAGGGAGGATCTGCTCCATCCCTCTCTCCTCGCTTTTGGTGGCTGCCAACAATTCTTGGCATTCCTGGCATGTAACTGCATAACTCCAGTCTCTGGCTCCATTGTCACATCACCTTTCTCTCTGTGTATTTGTAGTTTCTCCTTTTCTGTCTCTTATAAGGATATTTGTCATTGGAGTTAGGGCTCACTGTATTCTAGGATGATCTTATCTCGAATTCCCTACTACAAATATGTTTGCAAACACCTTGTTCCAGAAAAGATCACATTCTGAGGCTCCAGGTGGACATATCTTCTGGGGTGATATAATTCAACCCAATACAGCACCTTTAGTGGAAAGGATGTGCTTCACTTCCATTTGTGCCAGCAGAAGTCCGAGGCTTGGCCCCCACTGTACAAGAAGTGACAGTTCATCACTCAAGCAATCACTGTGGCCTGGGGAAGGTGCTATTCACTTTGGCCATGCATGGGACATATGCCCATTTCTGGAGCTGGGGAGAGAAAACTGGGGTGAGCTCCACTTGAAACATATGGTCAAAGCCACAGAGAGGGGTCATTTCTTAAAGCTAAAGTGCGATGCTCTCCTAGAACAAGAAGAAGAGCTGCCTGGCAGGAGAACCACACAGATGTCCATTGCACATGCTGTATGGTGTCAGTCCATTGACATCTCTGCGTTCTACATAGACTGTAACTTTCTCGGGGGAATTAGCAACCTGGTCTTATTCATCAGTGCCTGGGGCATGAAAGACCTTTATCAACATATGTTTAATTCAGTTACAGTAGCCAAAATTCCCCTGAAAAATAGAATCTAAATGTAACCATGCATCATAATATTTGTCAAAAATAGTTTTGGCCTTCATCTAAATGACAACAAAGCAGTTTCAAGGACAAGAAAAAGCTTCTGTTGGAGCATTCTCCCCAGCTTTGAAAAGATTCTCCATTTTGTGCTGTCTTCACCAGCCCTAGGGTGTTGGCAACCAAAGGAATTAACCCAGGGCCTTCATGGTTATTGAGAGGATCCAAAGAGAGGAAGACAGGACCTGCATGGTTATTGAGAGGAACCATGTCTACCTACACAATAGTTATCTGTGGCAGAATACAGACTTCACTCACTATCATCACCACCACCAGTTGAGTCCAGTCAGTGAAAATAGCACATATCGCATACCAGCCAAAGAGCCCCCTTAATAGGGCTTCTCAGCAATGGGTCAGCTCTGACCACTAGCTAATTGGATGGAAATCAGAGGAGCCCTGGTAAAAAGGAGAGAAATAGACATTTTGTTTTACTGTCATAAACATGGCTGAGTCCTCTATTTTCAAAGAAAATATTTTATTTCTTTTTATGGTTTCTAAATTACTTTTCATTTCTTCATTAAAAAATGGAATTCCCTGGGTGATAGTCAGGAAGCACAGTAGCCCCCCTTACGTGTTCTGTGAATTATGAAGCAGACAAGGCAGTCTGGGGGAGCCCTATTATTGAGCACTGACTTTTAAAATGTCAATGTAACTGGCATATGTAACAAGTGAGACTCCACAGTACCACTTCTTTATTTTAAAATTTTAAATTTTCAGATTCTTCATTTTATTTTATTTATTTCATTTTATTATGGTAAAAAGTCTTAAACATGAGCTCTACTCCAACAAATTTTTAAGAGCATGCTGCATTAGTGTTTACTGTGGGTGCAGTGTTGTACAGTAGATATCTACAGCTTATTCATCTTGCTTGACTGAAACTTTTTGCCCATTGATTAACGAACTCCCCATTTTTCTCTTTCCATAGTTCCTGGCAACCACTATTCCACATTTTGATGCTATTAACTATTTTTGATACCTCATTTAAATGGAGTCATGCAGTATTTGTCTTTCTGTAACTGGCTGATTTCACTTAGTGTAATGTCCTCAAGGTTTGACTTTTGTTTTCAGAAACTTCTTAATTTTGCCTCTTCCTACCGATTTTATACCTGTGAAGGTCTGGGATTCTCCCATCCCCATCTGGAAGATATCTGTGGTCTCATACTCTTAGTTCTCTAGTCACTTCTAAATATATGAAAAGTCTCATTTCCGTTATTAAAACATCCAGTCCTGTATAATAAAACTGAAATTCAGCCAAACTGAAAGTTTCTCCCCTCCCATAGCTTGGGATTGCTCTAGGCTGGAACCCTGCAGTGGAGAAGGGCCCAGGGCTGAGGCTGGCTTCTTCTCTGCTGCCCCTTTCTCTCTTTTTCTCCTGCCCCAGCTGCAGGTCCTGTGTTAATGTCCTGTCACAGTTAAGGAAGCACCTAGCAGCAAAGGCCTTCCTGGTGTCAGGTGTCATAGTACCTGTCCTTAACTGGAAGTGCTCTCCTTTCCACCCCTATTTATTTTTTCCTTGGAGAAACTTTAGTTTTCTCCCCAACTTTTGGCATCAAGCCTTCCCTGTGGGCCAACATATGCTTCAGGTCTTGATCTCAGCAGCAGGAACTTGTGAGTTCAGCTTTTCTCCCCCTTGCTGGTAAACAACAAGCTGGAGGTAGGACTTGATTAATGAAGGTGTAACAAGAGCAGAACTCTGGCTTCTTTTATTTGTGCTAAAGCAGGAGATGTCCCTTGGTCACATTCCATAAGATGCACTGCACCCTGGCTATGGGCACGGCGCTGTGATAGGCACTGGAGAGGCACACAACAGTTGCCCTTCAATGTTTAGAGCCAAGATGAGAAAATAATTGCTAGATATACAGACATAAGCTATGCAGGTGCAGAGGATGAGGTGACTGGTTCCAACCAGGGACATTATGGGAGGGCTTTATGGAGGGGAAGCTTGAGCTAGGTACTGAAGGAAGGGGAGGTGCATGTAGACAGAGACCAGGGAAAGAGAGAAAGGCATTGAAGACAATGTGTGCTTTATTGAGTTAAAGACTTTTGTTGATGACTGCTCAAGATTGCTTCAGAATTTGGATACATAGCTTTCTCAATTATTTAAAAAAATACTGGGCCAGGTGTGGTGGCTCACGCCTGTAATCTCAGCACTTTTGGAGGCCGAGGCAGGCGGATCACGAGGTCAGGAGATCTAGGCCATCCTGGCTAATACGGTGAAACCCGGCTTCTACTAAAAATACAAAAAATTAGATGGACGTGGTGGTGTGTGCCTGTGGTCCCAGCTACTTGGGATGCTGAGGCAGGAGAATCGCTCGAACCCAGAAGGTGGAGGTTGCAGTGAGCCGAGATCGTGCCACTACAGTCCAGCCTGGGTAACAGAGTGAGATTCCGTCTCAAAAAACAAAACAAACAAACGAAAAACTTTCTTCCTCTGGCATGAATGCCTTTGTTTTCTCCTCCCTTCGATTTTGTGATCCAGAGGGCCCACTCTATTGACAATATGTATGTTTCCAATATTCTTGGTATGCATTGTTTTATCCCACCATATTTTTTTCCTGTTCATGGTGATAGAGAATGGTCACTCTATTCTCACCCTGAAACATTAAGTAGTCTGAATGCCATTGTCATTAGAACTGTGGTCTTTTCTAAAAACAAGCAATGGGAAAAGGATTCCCTATTTAATAAGTGCTGGGAAAACTGGCTAACCATATGTAGAAAGCTGAAACTGGATTCTTTCCTTACACCCTATACAAAAATTAACTCAAGATAGATTAAAGACTTAAATGTAAGACCTAACACCATAAAAACCCTAGAAGAAAACCTAGGCAATACCATTCAGGACATAGGCATGGGCAAAGACTTCATAACTAAAACACCAAAAGCAATGGCAACAAAAGTCAAAATAGACAAATGGGATCTAATTAAACTAAAGTGCTGCTGCACGGCAAAAGAAACTATCATCAGAATGAACAGCCAACCCACAGAATGGGAGAAAATTTTTGCAATCTAACCATCTGACAAAGGGCTAATATCCAGAATCTACAAAGAACTTAAACAGGTTTGCAAGAAAAAAAAAAAAAAAACAGTGGGTAAAGGATATGAGCTGACACTTCTCAAAAGAACACATTTATGCAGCCAACAGACACATGAAAAAATGCTCATCATCACTGGTCATCAGAGAAATGCAAATCAAAACCACAGTGAGATACCATCTCACACCAGTTAGAATGGCGATCATTAAAAAGTCCGGAAACAACAAATGCTGAAGAGGATGTGGAGAAATAGGAATGTGTTTATACTGTTGGTGGGAGTGTAAATTAGTTCAACCATTGTGGAAGACAGTGTGGCGATTCCTCAAGGATCTAGTACTAGAAATACCATTTGACCTAGCAATCCCATTACTGGGTATACACCCAAAGGATTATAAATCATGCTACTACAAAGACACACACACACGTATGTTTATTGCGGCACTATTCACAACAGCAAAGACTTGGAACCAACCCAAATATCCATCAATGGCAGACTGGATTAAGAAAATGTGGCAGGTGTACACCATGGAATACTATGCAGGCATAAAAAAGGATGAGTTCATGTCCTTTGCAGGGACATGGATGAAGTTGGAAACCATCACTCTAAGCAAACTATCACAAGGACAGAAAACCAAACACTGGATATTCTTACTCATAGGTGGGAGTTGAACAGTGAGAACACTTGGACACAGGCGGGGAACATCACACACCAGGGTCTGTCAGTGGGTGGGGGGTTGGGGGAGTGATCACATTAGGAGAAATACCTAATGTAAATGAGTGCAGCAAACCAACATGGCACATGTATACCTATGTAACAAACCTGCACATTGTGCACATGTACCCTAGAACTTAAAGTGTTAAACAACAACAACAACAACAACAACAACAAAAACTGTGGTCTTTCCTTCCACCGGCCCTCAGTAGCAGTGACTCCTGCACTAACACCACCAGTATGAGTGGGTAAGTTAGTGATGGGACAGAAACACTTCTCAAGATCTTCAGGCTTGGCCAAGGTGAGTGAGGCTTAGAATCACTGTGATGATCTGCTCTTCCTTTCTGTAGATGTGACATAATTGTACCATGGCTTAATTTTATTGACTTATGGAATCTAAGGCTTATTACAACCTCATGTCCCTCATGTTATCAATGGTCTTGTGTCCACAGAGAACTGTAGCATTAATCTCTTCTTTAATGAAGGTGCTCTGTGGTTTTATGTGTTATTTATCATAACCAGCATGGTTTATAGTGTATCTAATGTCCTAAGGGATGTTATTACATCTACTATGTCTACTCCCACATTTCAGGTACTCAAATGCATAGCTGTTGGAGATAGCAAGAGGACTACATTTTTACTTATTTTCTTAAAATATTCCAATTCCTGTTTTGTGTTTTAAAATTCTAGTGTTTGTAAATATCTTGAAGGAACAGCCCAGCCTCGCTCTATTTTTAATATTCTACAAATCCTTTCTCCTTTGGCCACCAACTCTCTTTAGAGGTTGAGAAACATCTTTTTAACTCCTAAAATATCAAAAATATCTTATTAAAACCCTTCCCAAGGAAAAGTAGACCTACTTGTTATTTTTAGTCATCTTCAATGATTTTTAAGCCCCGTATTACATTATGAGATAGTAAGTACTTTTTTTTTTTCTTTCCCTCATTAAAGGAGCAGAGAAACCACAAATGTATTCTCTAGAAGTTTGTATCTCTGCTAAGGTCTCCAATACATGTATAAAGTACTTGTTCTCATAGTTCCAGGTACTATGTGGTCAGGTGTTCAGGTTCCCCATATGAACAAAACATAGCATTGTCTCCCAGGGATTTATAGTCTAGAGGAGGTGTTACTTACAGTGGTTGGTAAATTCTGTATTGAAGCTCTGGAAGGACAAGGATGAAGGTTCTTTATTTTGCCCAGAGATATCAGGAAACACTTTCAGACAATAATGGTGTTTGAGCCAATTTTGGTGGAAAAAGGGAGTAGCATTCCTTTTGAGAAAGGGGGGTAGCATTTGCAAAAGTTTAGAACCAAGGAAGTGTTATGGCAATTTCAAGGAAGCAGATTTTGTTGTTGTTGTTAGGTAGGATGCAAGGAGTATGGGGGCTTAGGAAAGGGATGATGGGGGGGCCTTCTTTTTAAACCAAACTAAGGAGATAGGGCTGTTGAAGAATTTTATATAGAGGGCACAGCAGCATGACCAGATTTGTGTTTGAGGGAGTTCCTTCTGATGATAGGCTGAAAGATGGAGGGAGAGATTCAATCCATCTGTAGGCAGCAGGTTGAGTTAGTAGAGTGTTGCAATAGTCCAAGCAATGAATAACAAGGTCCTAAATAAAGCTGTGGTTGCAAGGATGGAGGTGAGGCGACTAGTAGGAGGACCTTAGGAAGTCGAATCAAACAATTGCAAGCAATGGGGTGTACAGAGTGAGGGAGAAGGAAGAGACAGGGATGGTGCTCAAACTTTTGGCTTTGGCACCTAGGTGAATAATTATATTGTCAACTAAAGTGAGGAAAACAAAAAGAAATGCTTTGAGGTTAATATTTTAAGAAATATTATTGAATACTTTGTTAAGTGCACAAGTGTGATGGTTAATTTTATGCGTCAACTTAGCTACGCCAAGTTGCACAAGATATGTGGACAAATATTATTTTGGATGTTTCTGTGGTTTTCATCCCAACAGCTGAAGGACTGAACAGAACAGAAGTTTGACCTTCCCCGAGCAAGAGGGAATTCCTCTTGGTTGTGTTTCTGTGGAGAACCCTGACTAGAGCAACAGGCTTTGAGGCCATGCTGCCTGGGTTCCCATCCTACTCTGGCACTTGCCTGATGACATCACTGTGTGACAATGTTAGACAAATGATTTCTCCAAGCCCCACCTGCCACATCTGTAGACAAGGTTAACAGTGTTCTTGATCTCCTATGGTTTTTGTAATGATTAAAAGAGAAAACCCATGTAAAGTTTTAAGCTTAGGATCCAGCATGCAATAAGCTTTTAAGAAATGTTTGCCGTTATTATTATAATCGAGGAAACATTTACACAGTAGTGTTAATGACTAATAACAGCTAAGATTGTTACTTTCCCAGAAGAGATTTATGTCATAACAGGGATCAGAGTTTTCCGTTACAAGAATTAGCCTCTTAACTTAATGCTTTGCACATTGAACTAATAGGTAAATATTCATTAACTGGTCGAATTATTTCCTGTTATCATTGAATGGGACTGAGAACTAAAGCAGGTTAAGACGGGAGAAACTGAGGCCCAGAGACATGAATAACTTAATAAAGATCACAGAGCATGTTGCAAGGGAAGACTAGCACCAGGGACTCAGGTTTTCTTGCTCCTGGTCTATTGGAGCAAGGAAGTCCACTCCTGAATCCATACAACATAACCAATCTGTCACACCAGCCCTGGCAGAGTGAACTACATTTCATATCCTCTTTGGCAAAATCCCTAAAGAGCTTATTCCTGAACAGACCAAAATATATAAAGGCATTGTATTTTTTAATTAAATAAAAATGTTTTCAGGATTATCAGCCCATATGAATATGGAATGAAAGAAGGCAAAGAGCAGTATAGTTTGTTCTCTTCCTTTTCTGGTGAGCATCTGCAGGAGCAGTGTGGGCTCAGTGTGTACCCACAGACTCTGTGTTTACTCTCCCCTGAATCCCCTGCCACTAGACTTCCTCTCTACTCACTCTGGTGAAATTACTATTACTTTCTTAGAGGTTCTCTCTCAGAGGCCAAGTCCAAGGCCTTTTCCTGGCCCCCTTCCTTCTTGACCCCTTTGCATCCTCCAGCACTGTTGATACCTTCAGAAATTATCTCCTTTATCAGCACTCAGAATTCCTTCTTCCATGCTTCCCTCTCTGCCCCTTTACCTCCTCCCACCCCTGATGGCAAATGTTTCTAAAGGAACTGTTCTTGGCAATCTCGCCCAAGCTTTCAGTTTCAATTGTCATCTGTATGCTGATGACTCCCCAAATGATATCTTCAGTTCGGATGTCTCATCTGAGCTCCAGACTTACGCTCTCTCATTCATATTCATCTGCTCTCCCTTTTTCCCTCTACCTCCTCCCTCCCCTTCTGGCCCA
The DNA here is from genome assembly GCF_002776525.5 of Piliocolobus tephrosceles. NCBI lineage: Eukaryota > Metazoa > Chordata > Mammalia > Primates > Cercopithecidae > Piliocolobus > Piliocolobus tephrosceles. The sequence goes on along the minus strand of NC_045441.1, from coordinate 116,394,355 downwards.
GTCACAGTTCTAGGTGTGGGGGTTTACTGATGAAGGCCACAGTTTCTACCTTCGGGGTCCAGGTTAGTGGGAGAGAGACATGCATTGACTCACCCAATTACAGCACTTCTGACAATTTGAAAAATACAGGGCAAAGATGCACCTAAGGTTCTGTGGGAACACAGGAAAAGTAAGGTTACTAATGTTTCACTCTCTCTGGGTAGGGGTGATGGCCAGGTGTGGCTCCATGAAGCCAATATCTGCATTGCATTGTGAAGAATGAGAAGGTGTTAGGTAAAAGGGCTCTGGGGACCATCCTGCTCTACTGTACAGGCATGGAGAAAGCAAGCATGTGTTTGCAATGGCAAGCTGTTCAGTGTGACGGGGCACAGGATACATGGAGTTCAGGGTGGAGGCAGGTGGGGGAAATGGAGTATGAGAGAACAGGCTGTTCTGGGCAAAGGCTAGCCCAGAGAGGACCTTTCGTGCTATTCTAGGGATTAACTGTCTGCTAAACATCTCTAATTAGAATCTCATTTCTATAGTCTCTGACGCTGAAATCTTCTCCCTTAAGTATCTCTGTTGACTATATTAAATTTGAGCTAACAAGGGGATACTGAGTGATGAATGTTTTATTTACAGAATGCATTTATTTTTGGTAAAGGGAAGAAAGGTTGCTTTTGATGGCAAGCAGGAAAGACCCATCCCAAAACTAGCTTAAATAATGAGTGCATTTTTCTTCCTATATAGCAAGAAGTCTGGAAGTGTGTTAGCTAGTTATGTCCCTCTGCAAACGAAGGCAGCAAGGATCCAGCTCCTTCCAATTGTTCTCTACTTCTACCCTTAGCATGTGACCTTTCTTATCAGTCAGCCCTCATTGTCTCCTGGTAGCAGGTCCAGGGATTACAAGTAAATGGTGACATCTATGGAAAAACAAAGGGAAGTTTGTCTCAAAATACTGAATCTCTCCATTTTTTTTTAAAGAGTCAAAAAGCCTCCAGAAACTTCCAGGAGACCCTTCCTTATATCTCCTTGGCCAGAATTTAGTCGCATGCCTACTTTTAAATTAGTACTTGGGAAAGAAGTGAGATTACAATAACTGAGTCAAACTATACGTTCTCAGTGGTGGCAGAATTGCCACCGTGATGACCAAAATGACCTGTCTTGGGGACAGGGGATGTACTAGTTTCCTATGCTGCCATTACAGATGACCACAAATCTAGTGGCTTTAAACAAGATAGATTTATTATCTTCCATTTCTGGATGTTAGAAGCCCAATAATTAAGGGCTGTAATTAAGGTGTGTTAATTATTCAGCAGAGCTGTGCTCCTTTCTTAATCTATTTCCCTGTGTTTTCCAGCTTCTAGAAGCTGCCAGCATTCCTTGGCTATGGTCCCCTTCTATCTTCAAAGCCAGCAATGATCGAGTCTTTTTTATGATGACATTTCTCATTTATGACTCCTCTGCCTCCCAATTCCCCATTTAAGGACCCTTGTGGTTACAATGGGCCCACCAGAATCATCTGGGATCATCTTCCTGTCTCAAATTCAGCTGGATGGCTACCTTAATTCCATTTGCAACCTTAATTTTCCTTTGCAGTGTAACCTACCATATTCACAGGTTCCAGAAGTTAGAATGTGGATGTCTTTGTAGGGATGTTTTTCTACATACTACAGGGACAAAAATAATCTTAGATGTTACAATGGTTTATGTTCCTCCAAAGGACATTGTATCTGTGGAATTAAACTTTTACAGTATGGGGAAGGAGGTTTAAGAATACTTAAGGAAAAAAAATACCTACAAAGTCTCCATTGGGGACCTTTTTGTTTGATAAACACTGGGCATAACTAACTAAACTGAGATTCACCAGTTGGGCTCTGGCAGGGCCAATGTACCCCGAGGCATATGGCCACTGCCAACTGGTAGTCCATGAGGAAGGAAAATGGAGAAACAGCTACTGGGTCTACAATAGGTAGGATTTGCTCTAGGGGAGTTGTTTGAAGCTGAGGCAGGGTAGAGAAAGGGTAATCGGCTGGCATGAACTCTGGCGGGGAAGATGTCATGCAAAATCCAGATGGTTTCTGTAGCTGTTAGCTCTTTCTCACTACTATTTTCTATTTGTTTTTATTTTATCTTTAAATAAAGGAAATGATGAAATATCTATCCTTAGAAGGCATCAAAGTTTGATTGTCTTTAACTGTAAAAAATACATGGCTGGGCATGGTGGCTCACACCTGTAATCCCAGCACTTTGGGAGGCGGAGATGGGTGAATCATCTGGGGTCAGGAGTTTGAGACCATCCTGGCCAACATGAAACCTCATCTCTACTGAAAATACAAAATTAGCCAGGCATGGTGGCGGGTGCCTGTAATTCTATCTACTCAGGAGGCTGAGGCAGGAGAATAACTTGAACCTGGGAGGCAGAGGTTGCAGTGAGCAGAGATCACACCACCGCACTACAGTCTGGGAGACAGAGCAAGAGTCTGTCTCAGGGGGAAAAACAAAAAAAGAAAGAGAGGAAAAAAACCCATAAAAAAAGCCCACATGTGTATATAAATAAATGACATTGCCTAATACTTCAGTTATGCTTATATATCATGGTTGGATGGCTTGATGTAACAATATCTGGAAGATGAGATCAAAATAATTGATTAGATGATTGTTAAATTGTTAAATTGAAATTTCCTGTTTCTTTCATACATCCTTTTCCTTATAGATGAATGTCAATTTTTCTTTCTCACCAACCAATTGTTTATCCAGAAGTTACTATTTGAAATTCCATTACTTAATGAAGTGCTTACAAAGCTTTGGAAAATTACTGCTAATTCTAAAATAATTATACCACGTATCCTTAGTCAAGAAAAATGGGCATTTATGTGTGCTTTGGCAATATTTAGATAGGCTGTTACATCTCTTCCTTTAAAATAGTCCTGATTGCAATGCAAATTGAAAGCTGTGATGCCATCACTGAAAACTGGGATGGGGACCATCTTGTCAGGTTGATATCCTCTGTCGACAATGGGTGTTTCTGAGAGCCATGTTGAGTCATCCTTGGATCTTCACACTAAGTGTGGTCTTTTCAACCAAGGCTGTACCGTGCATCATCATATAGTCATCCCTATGACATTTGTACCTTCTCTAACAAGAGTTATGATTACCCTCAGCTACCAAGATAATCTCCACTTTTCTGCCAGGCTTGATACTAAGATTGGAGGAGCTGCTCTGTGAAGATTCAGTTTCATTCTACAAGCATTATTAAATACCAATTCTATGCCAGGAACTGTGCTAGAGGAGCTAAAAGGGAATGATATATGCTGCTAAGCGGCTATAGTCTAACAAAGTGGATGGATGGTAGGACGGTGGTATGTAAAAAGTATCGTGAAAGCACAGATGGAGGAGTGGAAAGAGGGACCAGGAAAGGCTGCCAGGGGAGGTGACATTTCATCTGGATCTTGTTAGTGCATCTGAAGTAAGAAAATGCTATTATAAACTATTGCCATGTTCTAAGGAGGATGGAAAGAATCTGGATATGCCTAGGACTGTAGTTGGTATTTGAATAGACATGGCTATAGCAAAGTCACTATAGATCAGGGTTTCTCAACCTACAGCCTTCTCAACCCCGTGACATTTGAGGCCAGATAATTTGCTGTTGTAGGAGCTGTCCTGTGCATTGTAGGATGTTTACCAGCATCCCTGGCCTCTACCTACTACATGCCAATTTCCAGCACCTCCTCACTGAAACAACCAAAAATGTCTTGAGATATTGTTAAATGTTCCCCAGTGAACAAAATCCCTTCCAGTTGAGAGTCACTACTTCTAAGTAGTAGAAGAATAAGAATATAGAATCTCAAGCGATCTTGAAAGGAGGAGAAAGAGGGAGCATGAGAATGAGAAAGAAGAATAAGAGTGAGTTAAGAAGATGGTAAAACTTGACTTACCAAAGGGGTTGTTACCTTGCAGAGAGCATAATTAAAAAATGAGCATGTCTACTGGGGCCAGTTCGAAATGGTTTGTTTTAGTGCAAACTGCCTCTATATCTCATACTTTCATATTCACAGTGGCCCTGTGTGGGTACACACTGTGGTTTTTGTTTTGTTTTGGGTAGGAGTCTTTGTAAGGGGTTTGATTTTCACATATGATATAGGACAGAGAATGTCATCTTCACCCCAGTAGCTAGGCTGTAAGTAGAACTTGTGTTAGAAAAGGAGCTAGAAGCACAAGGCTAGAACCAGCTCTGGAAATCACAGCAATTTGGGGGAAGTCCATGAATGCACATGAAGAACAAATGAAGGTTTAGGCTAATACAGTTTAAATGTCAAGGAGGGAAGAGATTCTGGTTGAGATCTGGGTTATGTGGGAAAGAACATTCCAGTTAGAGGAATATTACTTATGAAAAGTCCTGACATTTGCTTGGCTGAATACCAGAGAGAGGGCTAGAGTGAATACCTGGGCTCTCTGAAGACCTCTTGAAGCTCTTATTCCAGCACAGTTGCCCTGCTCAGCACAGATACAGACACACACTCACACAGACACACATCTGCACACACACTCCATTGAAGACCTGGACTTAGGAAAATAATATGGAAATAGTATGGGACACAGAGTAATGAAGGCCATAAAGGGAGCACAGCACATACATACAGGGTGCAGGTAGTGGTCGAAGGATTGGACTGGCTCACCCTCCAGCTATTTGTGTGACCCTGGAAGTCATTCCATCTCTCTGGACTTCAGTTTCTTCCTCAATTAATGGCTTTGATTGGCCTAAATTGTCCACTGTTTAACCACAGACAGCTCTAAAATACAGTGAATCTCTGAGAACGATAAGGCATAACTGATGTGACTTCTGTTCTCCACTTGGGCAGGCCTTACTTAGAAGGGCATTTGTTTAAAGAGCTTGAGCCAGACCAGCTCAATGGATGCCAAAGTCAGGTTTGGAATGGACACAATGACCAAGCGCAGAGGAAATGGCCCTGTTACAACTTCGGGCTCTAGTCAGCCACCAAATCCCTGGAGGGTCCCTACCAGGTCTTGCTCTTCAGGGACCCCTTAAAGGGCCTTAAGATCTAGGTGTTGTCATTGGAGGAGACTTAAGGAGTAAAAGAGAAGAATGGAGGAAACTTAAGGAATAAAAGAGAAGAATGGAAACCACTTCCACGTCAGGCACTAATCCTCCTGCGCAGCTTCCTGCCTCATCCCAGTCTTGGGGATTCTCTCTGTTCTTTCTGCTTTCCTGGGCTCAAAGCCTCACTCCTTTTAGTTACTATTCATTGCTGATAATGATGAATGAAAACTAGCCTTCTCCCCCAGATACTCTGAGTGTTTTCTGTGCTCTTGAGATGGATCTGAACATGGAACAGAAATAGAAGGCTTCCATTTAATGTATATTACAGCATTAAAAGTCTATTTGCCTCTTTTTTTTCCTTTGTCCTCAGGTTATCCATCCCTGTTTGGGATTCAGGGCTGCCTTCATGAATTTTTTGCTATACTATGTCAAGTTGTTTACCAATTTCTGCTTCTAATGCAGCTGTCAGATGCTCAAACTGTATTAGTTGAAGTGGCTTTCTACTGACCACCTTTCTCAAGATTCTGGTTCTTATATACAATGTTTTTTGACAAGACTAAGCATATCAAACCATCTTTTAACAATTGTAAAGCCTAATATTGGCCAGCATACAATTCAATTCATTAAACATTGTAGCACTGTCTCTGTTTCAGGCCTTCTGCTGTATGCTCTTGGGTGGTATGAAGGTGAATAAGGTAGGGAGTCATTCCCCTAACTAATGCTACCATTGTCAGTGAAACTGGTGGGAGCTTGGGAGGCAGGTATCGGTGAGCAGGCTGTTTTGCCCTCTTTCTTTCAGAATCCCAGTGAACATTAGCCCAACCAGGTGATCAGTGCTGGCCATTCACATGCCTTCCTCTCCCTCCCCCAATAATGGGGAGAATCCCCTTGGCAAGTGGCTCAAAAACAGGTCTGGACTATGGTCATAAATTAGATTCATCTGCTTCTTGGCAGGCTTCATAGGCCGCTACTACTCCCTCCACAGTATCCCACTGAAAACCAAATAAGGTAGATTTACCTCATGGATAATAAGACAAATGTCCTTATTTATTCCTGATTTGTCTGTTGTCAGATGTACCTCCCCCCACCTCCTGCCCCACATATACTTTGCCCTGACTAAAAGTTTAAAATTCCAACTAAAACCAATTTATGAATACATTTATCAAGTAAATATTTTACTATATTTCTATCTAGTTTTTGTAATCACTTCCATTTTACTAAACTATGAATGCAGCCAAATTTTGTGTAGTGGTCCATTAGCTAAGTAATTATGGGAAATATATAATTATAAAGGACTTAAAGTAATGCTACATTTTGTGGAAAACACTATTTGTTACCTGTGATTAACTGGGTAACCTATAGATTGAGCTTAAAGCCTCGCCTGGTGAACCTATAAGATCCTGGTTGCCACCATCCCATCTCCCGCCTTTACCCCTGAGGTCTTTACTAGGAACTTGACTACGGACAATATTTTTTAACACAGAAATCTCTGGGAAAATAAAATAAGCCTTTATACAAAATGAGCAGGACTCCTACATAAAATGTGGCTGTCTATAGGAAAGAAGCACACCTATAACTCTGAGGGAAATTAATTTCAAGAATACACAAAGGATGAGGCCGGTCTTCTGTTGGAATACTCTGCTTGGGAGACTGCTTGTAAATGAGACACTGATGAACACCTGAGGAGTATCTTAAGCTCCAAAGTTTTCAATCAAGAGATCAGGGTGAGCCCTAGATGGGGCTTGACTGTATCAGTGAATCCAACGGTGGCAGGGTAAAGGCACTAACTTATCCAAGAGGAGAAGGTGCCAGCAAGAGATATTATTGGTCTAGCATTTAAAAGGGGGAGTGGTGAGCATGTAGAAGGCAGTTGATCAATATCCAGCACTGTTAGGAGAGAGGGCCGGGAGAATGGATGAAATATTTTGGTCTTACAGGCAAGGCAACTTGTATAATGGGGAAGGATGCTTTGTGTTATCTCGAGAGGCATGTCTGAAAATCATCTTCTCATTTCAAATGATAGTGTGGGTTATTGTGAGCCAGTTCCAAGATGTCTAGCAAAATTGAGTTGCTGGATGCACAAAGCTGAGAGTCATCACCTAGAACAGGGCAAGTGGGGGCATCTCAGAAGTTCTGTCCCCAGAGAAGAAGCAGCACCCTGCCTCATTCTCTTCCAGTACACACATTGTGACCCTCTGCTGTCCTTGTCCTTTGCCTGTATTGCACAATTTCATGCTCAGATGTGATGTGTGAATGAAAATTGGAAATGTGAAACATTGACTATGTGGAATTAAATTTTCATGAATGGCAAAAAGGCTGAGTTTTACATTGAAGTCCCCAGTAGCCACCCCTACCCCAATAATGTTGCCCATATTCTAGATTATAATAAACAGAATACTATTTTATTGCTACCTTCTATTATTTAAAAGTTTAATATTGTTTGGAATATCAGATTAATTCAGGATACTATTGTATTGCCATCTGGGCTTATCAGTAGCAACTACTTCCATTTCCAAGTCTTATTAAACAAAACACATTACAGCAATTTGTATGTGAAACATTCCAGCATCACTAAAACTTCCATAATGCTGAAAACACAAGTTAAATGAAAGCATACTCCTTTGGTTACCTAAGGTTTGATTAATGTTTCAATCTTGTCTGTAGAAGGATTTTCAAGGACAAAAACTTCAAACTATTTAATAGCTAATGACTCATATTCAACAGGACTTTCTGTCTAGTTGGAGGAGCACAGTCTTATTATATACATACAAATGTCCGAAGAAAGCTGGTTGCAATCTAGAGGATCCTCTGGGGCTGGGTCTCTCCTCATGCCCTCCATCTGGTGGCTTGCTCCCACCTCATGATTCGTGAGAACCTGAGTGGCTCATAAAGCTTGAACTCCAAATGACTCATGCTGTTTCTGTTAATTTGCTGGGTCAGTTTTGGTTTCACAGACTTTGGGAAAACCAAGCCAATCAGCCTGTGGAATCAGACAAAATAATAATCATTCCCCTGACTAATAAAGGTCCCCATACCATTGGGGAGTAATAAAGGAGTCTTGTGGGTGATGCAGAGAACAGAGCCTATACTTTCATTTTCCTGAAAGATTAGGTGGAAGCTTCTCAGATAATAGTCCCTGAGCCCCTCTAAAAGTATCTGTCTTCTCAAAGCCTGCACCCATTATAAGCATCCTGAAGGATCATCTTCAGGGTTTCACTGATGGGGCGCAGACCATCTGTCTCTGTACTTACTCATCTGCCCACTTTGCAGTCATGGACCATTACTCTGCTCTTCTGTTCATGGGTTCAGAGTGACCCCGAGGCACTGGCTTTCCACCCTCCATGCTTTTTGTGTGGCTGATGCTTCCTGGCATTTAAGCAATTTTCTAGGTCCCTCCAGTACTTAGAAGTCTGATCCCTCGCAAAGGTCTGCTCAGTGGGCTGGAATGTGGTGTTTGTTCCTTTCTTCTGGGCAAAGGAAGGCGTTCTTCCTACAGCTGTGGCAGTGATGACTGACTCTCCTTCTCATTTCCCCTTCACTTCTTTCCCCTCCTCTGAGAGTTGTTTCTGTAGAGTACTACTCTTTGAAGAAAAAGGGGAAAAGAAAAAAGAAGAGAGGATGGCCTTTTTTGAAGAAAGAAAAAAAAAAAAAAAGGGAGGTGGGCTAGCTTTGCCTCCCCTGGTCCCTTGTCAAAATAAAAAATGTGAACTAGAACAGTGTCTGACCTTATCTTGCCCATCTTCAAGAACTCCCTAAAAATAATGTTTAAGATGTATCATGTGGGTTGGAAAAACACCTACAGCTTTCTCTCCCCAAATTGTATTTTTTTACCTGCTTATGAACATCCTTTGTGTTTCTCTGTTTCTAGGTAGCACTCTATTTTCAGTCATTCACTCATTCCATCTTACTGAATTAATATTTTTAAGTGCCCTTGATTTGTGTGTTGTTGAGCCAGATGCTGCAAAAATAAAAGTATTATATGAGGGTTCAGCATTTAGTGCTGGCAGGATGGGCAAGAAACACACATACAATTCTTATGAAACAGTGGAAGAAAGCATATAACCAGTTTGAGGACAAACGATGCAGATATAAATGCTAAAAAGTTTCAGAGAAGATCAATATAATCTGAAGTGGTTGGGGAAAAAAATCCACAAACACAGTGAGACCTTGGAGAGCCTCAAAGGCCAGGCTGAAGATCATACTTTATTCTACAGAAAATGGGAAACTTTTAGGAAGTATGTTAGCAGTCTCAGAGATCCTATTGGAAGAGGGGAGCACATAACTCTTTGTGGGTATGAAAGAACTGGCTCAGTAAAATGTGAATGAAAAGTTTGTGCAGATAGGGAGAACTTCTGACACCCTGAAATGCAAGTATGAGGAAAACAAAGGAAGGGAGAATGCTTGCTGAGCTGAGACTAGAGGGTAGTTGGGGGAAGCATAGATTGTACAGGGTGATGTTTGGATGAACCAGGTATTGAGCAGGTGTACACAGGCAAGGAGGCATGATATATTACACAGAATGGTGGAAGCTAGTTGTCTCTGCCTGAAAACGGCTTAAACCTCACCATGTCTCAGTGGGAAGAAGAGCGACACTGAAGACAGCTTGAGTAAGAACTGAGCAATCAAAGGGAATGGAGAGAAATTGGAGTACGGGGGTAATTTCAGTGGTATTAGTGGCATTCCACATAGCAAAGCTGGGCACGTGGGAGTAGAGAGGGAAAATACTGAAAGCAAAGATGCATATTTTTATTTTTACCCTACTGAATTTCAGCTGGGGGTCGTTATTCAGTTTGAAAATCTTGGATGGAGAAGAGGCTTTATTTCTGGCAAAAAAAAAAAAAAAAAAAAAAAGTATAGAAAAGATCAACCATGAACCTCAACTATGTCACCATATTTTTAATCTATTAATTTGATTTGCATTCAGAGACCACATTATCTTTTGAGTTGCAATGTTTCCTATTATCTCTGAACTGACCTCTACAAATAAGAAGAGAAATAGGAGAAACGTCCAAGTTGTCAGGAAGGGTTATTTCTACCTAGCTTTTGATCCAGTCCAGCTAACTAATGAATCCCTGGTCAGGGGCTAATAAAGGAGGCTTGTTGTGAGTAATGCAGAGAACATAGCTCTAAATGGTGTTAAATTAATGTCTATTCACCTTCATGCTTGACTTTGAGTCTAATGACATCCACGCACAAAGAAGGCAGGGTGAGGTGGTCTTAAATCATTATCTGAAAACCAAGTCTGTAGAAAAAAAGTCCAGTTTTAAGCTCATTAAGGGATCCTGCTGAATACTCTAGGATATCAAATTAACCATTTGAAAAAACCTTTTAAAGTTGAGTTGAAAAACTAGGACATTTTTTCAAATCTTTTGAGATTCCGTTTTTGAAGTGAATAAAACTCAGAGCTTTTTAGTTTTTTTTTTTTTTTCCCCCAGCCACGATGAAGAGAACATTAAAGGACATTTGCTTAAACTACTTACGTCAAGTCTAAGAAGTTACTTTGGAGAAATAACTTCTTTGGCAGTGATGTTATTTTCTGTGAAATAGTAAGGATTATCTGGAGCCTGGGACTCAGAATATGCAGTTTGCAGACCCTGATATTTGGACTAGCTAGACAATTTGGAAGGTAAAACCCAGGTACCTATTCTGGTCCATTATTTAATGCTGTTAGAAACTGAAGATGAAATGAACTGTTTCAGAATTTTTCTTAGGAAGAATTATAATATTTCCAAAAGGAAAAATTACCTTTCTTCTCTTACCCAGTTTAATGGCTAGAGAGTATGGGCTTTGAATTCAGAAAGGGACAGGTTCCAGTCTTACCTTTGTTGTCACCAGTTCTAGAACCCCGGGTTATTTTCCAAGTTTCAACATCTTTAACATGGGGATAATCATAGTCCCTTCAGTACAGAATTATTATGAGAGTTAAACCAATTTATTTATACATATAATGTGCTTGCAAGAATATACATGGTGATAGCTCTTAATTTTCACTAGTAATAAAAGTCAAAATTGAGGAAAATAATCCCTGTGCTAGCTCATTGTTTTCAACAAGCTTCTGAGAGTCATCCTGGTTTATAGTGACTTGAAGGGTCTTTGCTGGGACAAGGTTTAGGAAGTGTTATTGGCTGTATTGACGTCTATGCATTATTTCAGAAAGAACTCACAATTTCTGTCATTTTTATTGTTCAAAGATGGTGGTGAACTTTATGTCATCTTCCATTTGATGCTTGTGTTTGTGATATAAGTAAAAATCAACTTCAGAGGTTTTAAAGTGTAGTATTCACTCTTCCAACTGGAAATCATGATTTTACTTAGAAAACAATCAAACACAGTGAGGGATTCAGAATGAGGCTTGTATATAATGATCCTTACGTAGAAACAAGCACACTTATCGACAGATACACACACAAGTGAGTGGATGAATTGACTGTCCAAGTGCATTTTAGAACATTTCAAGTACAAATATGAGGTTGTCTCTATCAGATATCCACTTATTTTAGTGAATGATATTTTTAAAAAACAAGTTAGAACTTGAAAGCTAAGGTAAATTTAAAAGAAAATGAATGAAATATGTCCATCATACTGTTACTGAGCTTGGCAATAAATAGTGATGATGAGTAATTTTTCAAATTTGATAGTGACCTATTTGTTTTCAGATAGGATATTGACAGGGAAAAAGGAAGGAAAAGAATTAACATTTGTTGACCACTTACTAATGTTGGGCATGCTGTTCTACATTTGCTATTTTATGACTTCTCACAAAATCCCTGCCAGTTGCGGGTTATAGTACCCGTTTATCAAATGAGGAAAGTTTGTCTCAGGTTACAAAACTAGGATCATACACTTAACCAGTGGAATAAACAAATGCCCTTAATCATGACACCATATTGCTGCTTCATTTTTAAAGGAATATTTATCTCCTTTAGTAAAATAAATCAGTGTATAGACTATCACTAACTTTGAGTTCTGAGAGAGGAGCCTTCTGGTGGGAAGAGGTGAATGTCAACAGTTGTCTACTTTCCTCTTGGGGTTCTCTCATCTGCTTTGTCCTAAGTGTACAGTCCTCACCCTGGCAGCAAGTCATAGTCATGAATCTCTGTCTTTACAAAAGAATTTCCTACCCAGAAAGGGGTTATTTCTTTTCTTTAAAAAATAATTAAAATATTTGTTATTGGCCAGGCACAGTGGGGCTCATGCCTGTAACCCCAGCACTTTGGAAGGCCAAGGCAGGTGGATCACTTGAGGCCAGGAGTCAGAGACTAGCCTGGCCAACATGGCAAAACTTCATCTCTACTAAAAATACAAAAAATTAGCTGGACATGGTGGTGCACTCCTGTAATCCCAGCTACTCGGGTGGCTGAGACACGAGAATTGCTTGAATCCGTGGGGTGGAGGTTGTAGTGAGCTGAGAGCATACCACGGCACTCCTGCCTGGGCAGCAGAGTGAGACTCTGTCTCTAAATAATAAATAAATAAAAATAAAATATTGGTTATAATGGAGACAACAACATGTACTGACTGCCTGTGGAAAGAGTGGAGAGAAACTTTGTCTTTCAATGAAAATGGTTCAATATAACAGAAACCCCAACCTGAGTACCATATATTATGTTTATAATAACATTAAAGACTTTTCCTTCACAAAAGCAGGGAAGGCCTATAATTCTGGTGTGACCCTCCTCTCTTTATGTCAGTATTGCAGTGGGAGCTTTTCTCTGTCCACATACGCTCAAGTATAAAGTGATGCATCCTGGCATAAAAGAAAGCAAGAGAACAGCTGACTGGATTCAGCTAACAGGAGAGCACAAAGAGAAGACAGGCCAGGAGGATAAGGTCTTCTTATCCTCTCAGTAAATATGGGTATTTTATTCCCATATTCCTCCTCACTGTGTGGTGTAACCATCTCTACTCCAAGATTCAGCCTGTCTCCTGCTCTGGGCCCAATCTTGTCTTCAGTCGGGAGTTGGTAAAAAGCTTTAATTGAATACTCCTGTTGCCCTTGCATCAAGGTCTTGAGTCCAGTTCTGACCTTGTGTTCTGGCTCCAGCAAGGCAGCTTTTCTCCTGTTTCTAGGAGGAAATCCTTCTCCATGTGTGCCCCAGTTGTAGTTGAAGGTTTTCCCTCAACCTGACCCTACAGTGACTAACCTGGTTTGTCTAGGACTGTCTTGGGTTTAGCACCAAAAGTCCCATGTCTCAGGATATGTTGCTGTCCCGTGCATCCACAGATGGTCAGTTACACTGCAAGCCCCCATTCTGATAATGTGCCTGGAATCCCCTTAGCACTAGGCATGACATTCTTATTGTCTCTTGCTACATTTGAAACCTTTGAATAAATTGCCAAAATACTCTCTGGCTGTTGATGAGGGAGTTAATAAATTGAACTTGGAATGCTGGCTACAAGTTCCCCTAAATAATGTGATTTTGACAATCAAACCACCCACATCTTTTGAGCACAAATTCTAAATGATTACAATTTTGATTCATAAAAGAGTTTCATTAGTACTAGATATTTCAGGAAATTATCCTTGACTAATACGAGGCATGGAAGGGATGCGGGAAAACTCAAAGCTCACCATATTATGGTAAATTGTTTATTTAGTGGGAAAGGGTCTGCTCTGTTGTGTGCTTTCACTGGTCTAATGGGATTTGGCACAGTTACCTAAATAGGTGCAATTATAAACCATATCTCCCTTTGCTGTTTTCCCTGAATCACCAGCCACCTTTCCCAGAACTTTGTTTAAATTCAAGTTTTACATGATCCTTGGAGTGCTGTTATTTGTAAGTAAAAAATTTAAATAATAATAATAAGATCAAAATGAAGATCATTGTAACAATGATTTATCTAACAAGTAAAGGTGGGACCTGACATACTATTCTAAATTGGATTGAGTTTACTTTTGCTATAAAAGAAATGTCAGTTTTATCTAATGACACTTTTAATTGCTTGCATTGAATGCGGGATAATACCCTTTAAAACAAAGGGGAGACATTTAAGCATAATGAGGAACTCTCAAGAGCAGATTATAGAAATAAAGCATTGCTTTTATCCATCATCTCAGAGAGAGAAATAGACAAACCCAGTAAAGACTGTTTCAGATAGTTTCTGAAATCAAGCTAAATATTGAATGGGCAAAACAAACTTTCACAAAATTAGCTTACAGCAAGGCAAGTCTCCTTTAAGAATTTTAAATAAAGAGTAATTCTTGATTGGGTAGAATTCTGTGTGCTGTTTACATGAACTGTCACATGGCAGGAATCATTTAAAAAAAGAATACGGCAACTGTTACTACCAGATGTGTGGCTTCCTTTGCTACAGGATGATGGGTATATGTTGCAGAAATGCTCATGTGTGATTTGGTTCCTGAGAAACAAGCATTTTTTTTTTTTTTTTTTTTTTTTTTGCTCTAGAAATGGTAGTTTATGATGCTTCCCTTGAAGGGTCTCATGTGAGAACTCTTGGCCACCAGAGGGAGGTGGTCAACAAAGATGAAGAGCAACAGGGCCCTCACATGGGTAGGCTGTTGGTGCTGTGTGGAATGGACAGAGCCTACTTTAGAAAGCCTGTTGGCATTTGGGCCTTTATCACATCAGAGTGCGTACTGGTAGAAGAGACAGCACAGACTGTTGGGGGAGAATCTCAGCTCTGCCACTTAATAGCTAGGCAGTTTTAGGCAAACCACTTGGCCTCTCTGAGCCCTGTTGTCCTCACTTATAAAATAATACCTCATTACGTTAAGTGAAATAAGCCAAGAACAAAACATTAAACGCCACATGTTCTCACTCATATGTGGAAGCTAAATAGTTAATCTCATCGAAGAAAAAAGTAGAGCAGAGGCTAGCAAAGGCTGAGAAGGTTAGGAGGAAAGGAGACATAGGGAGAGATTTGTTAAAGCTTACAAAATTACAGCTAGCTAGGAGAAAAAGTTCGTGTTCTCTAGCACTGTAGGATGACTACTCTTAATAATATACAGTTTCAAACAGAAGCAGGATATTGAATGTTTCCAATACAAAGAAATGATAAATATTTGAGTTGATAGATATGCTAATTACCCAGATCTCATCACTATATATTCTATGTATCACAACATCGTTATATAATAACTCATAAATACATGCAATTATGTGTCAATTAAAACATTTAAAAAACAGAATAAAAAAGCATACCTTTCTCACAGGTTTGATTTGAGCATCAGATGAGATAATGTTTGAGAAAGTACCTTGTTAATTCTTAAATGCTACACAAAGGTTAACTGTTTTCCCATAATGTGGTTTATAATTGCAGGCATTTAGGTATTCCATGAGTCACAATGTTACCTTCAAAACCCAAGGCCTGATATCAGTTATTCTGTGACACAGATATTAGTCCTCTCCCCAGGTATAAGCATTATAAAAGGTTAGCACTATATTAAGTAATAGATCTATTGCTCTACTAAATTATTCATGATTATGTGCTCAGTGAGTGATCGGTTTGATTGAAATAATCATCAGGTGTTCTCAGGGCTCTGGAGAAGAAGCTGATAAATGACAAAAGGTTTCTTCAATGTGATGACTTTGCTACCATTAAACCTTAAGAAAAACCAATTAATTGAATCACTGTGGGAAAAAAAGTCATCAAATTCCAGTCTGGAGTGTTAAAGGAATCTGTTTTTTGAAGTAATTATTCTTTTTAATAAATCAAAGCTTTTCGGCAAAAGTTTCAGAATCGTGAATGATTTAATGATTTTCTGAAGATCGGTTTTTGAGTAAGAAAGAGAAAAATTCATTTCTTTTTTACAGGGAAAGACATGTTAATTTTTTTAAATGAAAGAATGAATAGGTTTGGTTCATTTTGACCAGGAATTTTAGTAGTTGTTGAAAAGGTTTGTGCTGGGAAATGGGTGCCTCTGCCATCTCTGTCCCAGACTTCTCTAGTGGGCTCTGCAACTGTAGCGGTCAAAAAATAATGAGAATTCCACTTGAGCAGTCTGTTGTGATCTTGACTTGCTCACATCTAAATTAAACCACTTTCCACCTCCACCACCACAGTCCCCTGACATCCTCATTTTTGTCAGTAGCCCAACATTCTTCTTATCTTTCATCCTCAAATTATTCAGAGTCGTGCTTGTCTTTTTTGCTTTCCAGCATTTCTTTTTTTAAAACATTTAATTTATTTTAGGTTTGGGGGTACATGTGAATGTTTGTTACACAGGTAAACATGTGTCATGGGGGTTCGTTGTACATACAATTTCATCACCCAGGTATTAAGCCCAGTACCCAGTAGTTATATTTTCAGCACCTGTCCCTCCTCCCACTCTTCCACCTTATGTGGACTCTAGTGTCTGTTGTTCCCTTCTTTGTGTTCATAAATTCTTATCATTTAACTTCTATTTATAAGTGAAAAGATGTGGTATTTGGTTTTCCATTCCTCCATCAGTTTGCCTAAGGATAATGGCCTCCAGTCATTCCATATTCCTGCAAAAAACATCTGGTTCTTTTTATGGCTGTGTAGCATTCAATGGTGTATATGTACTACATTTCCTTTGTTCAATCTGTCATTGATGGGCATTTAGATTGATTCCATGCCTTTGCTATTGTGAATAGTTCTGCAATGAACATTTATTATATGCAAGTGTCTTTATAGTAGAATGATTTATATTCCTCTGGGTATTGCTGGGATAGAATGGTAGCTCTACTTTTAGCTCTGAGGGGTAAAAGTAATGGGATTGCTGGTTAGAATGGTAGCTCTACTTTAAGCTCTGAGGAATTGCCATACTGCTTTCCACAATGGTTGAACTAATTTGCACTCCCACCAACAGTGTATAAGTGTTCCCTTTCCTCTGCAACCTTGCCAGCCTCTTATTTTTTGACTTTTTAGTAATAGCCATTCTGACTGGTATGAGATGGTATTTCACTGTGGTTTTGATTAGTAATTCTCTAATGATCAGGGATACTGAGCTTTTTTTTTTTTTTTTCATATCTTTGTTGGCCACATTTATGTCTTCTTTTGAGAACGGTCTGTTCATGTCCTTTGCCCACTTTTCAATGGGGTTGTTTTTCTCTTATAAATCTGTTTAAGTTCCTTATAGATGTGAGATATTGTCAGATACTAACTTTGAATAGCTAAATACCCCACTTAAAAGGCACAGAGTGGCAAGCTGGATAAAAAGCAAGATGCAGTTGTATGCTGTCTTCAAGAAATCCATCTCATGTGTAATGACACTCATAGGCTCAAAATAAAGAGATGGAGGAAAATCTACCAAGCAAATAGAAAACAGAAAAAAAGCAGGGGTTGTAATCTCAATTTCAAACAAAACAGATTTCAAACCAACAAAGATTAAAGAAGAAAAAGAAGTACCTTTACAAAATGGTAAAGGGTTCAATTCAACAAAAAGACCTAACCCAAATATATATGCACTCAACACAGGAGCACCCAGATTCATGAAGCAAGTTTTTAGAGACCCACAGAGACATAGACTTCTGTGCAATAATAGTGGAAGACTTCAACATCTTACTGGCAGTATTAGAGAGATCATAAAGGCAGAAAATTAATAAAGATATTCAGGACCTAAACTCAACATTGGACCAAATGTATATGATAGACCTTCACAGAACTTTCCACCTAAAACAATAGAATATACATTCTTCTCATTGCCAAATGGTGCATACTCTAAGATCAACCACATAATTGGACATAAAACAATCCTCAACAAATGTAAAAGAACTGAAATCATACCAAATTCTCTCAGACCACAGCACAATAAAAATAGAAAGTCAAGACTTTGAAAATCACTCAGAGCCATCCAATTAAATGGAATTAAACAACATGCTCCTGAATGACTTTTGGGTAAATAATGAAATTAAGGCAGAAATCAGGAAGTTCTTTGAAAATAATGAGAACAAACATAAAACATACTGGAATCTCTGGGGCACAGCTAAGGTAGTTTTAAGAGGGAAATTCATAGCACTAAATGCTCACATCAAAAAGATCTCAAATTAAAAACTTAATTTCACAACTGTAAGAATTAGAGAAAGAATAAATCAACCCCAAAGCTAGCAGAAGATGAGAAATAACAAAAATCAGAGCCGAACTGAAGAAAATCGAGACATGAGAAACCATGAGTTTATTGATTTATTTTTTCTTTTTGTTTGTTTTCGAGACAGAGTCTCACTCTGTCACCCAGGTTGGAGTGCAGTGGTGCAATCTCTGCTCTCTGCAATCTCCGCCTCCCTGGTTGAAGTGATCCTATTGCCTCAGCCTCCCATGTACCTGGAATTACAGGTGCCTGCCACCACAAGTGGCTAATTTTTGTATTTTTAGTAGAGACAGTGTTTCACCATGTTGGCTGGGCTGCTCTCAAACTCCTTAAGTGATATACCCATCTTGGCCTCCCTAAGTGCTGGGATTACAGGCATGAGCCACAGCACCTAGCCTGGCCTAGGAGTTGTTTTTTTGTTTGTTTGTTTGTTTGTTTTTGATGGAGTCTTGCTCTGTTGTCCAAGCTGGAGTGCAGTGGCATGATCTCAGCTCACTGCAAGCTCCGCCTCCTGAGTTCACACCATTCTCTGCCTCAGCCTCCCCAGTAGCTGGGACTACAGGTGCCAGCCACCATACCTGGCTAATTTTTTGTATTTATTTTATTATTTTTTTGTAGAGACAGGTTTTCACTGTGTTATCCAGGATGGTGTTGATCTCCCGACTTTGTGATCCATCTGCCTCAGCCTCCCAAAGTGCTGGGATTACAGGCATGAGCCGCTGCGCCCAGCAGGAGTTGGTTTTGTGAAAAATAAAATAAAATAGGCCACTAGCTAGAGTAATAAAGAAAAAAAGAAAGAAGATCCAAATAAGCACAATTGGAAATGATGAAGGGAATATTACTACTCACCCCTACAGATGTAAAAACAACCATCAGAAACTACTATGAATACCTCTACGCACACAAACTACAAAACCTAGAAGAGACGGATAAATTTCTGGCCACATACACCGTCCCAAGACTGATCTAGGAAGCAAATGATTCCCTGAACAGACCAATAACCAGCTCCAAAATTGAACCAGTAATAAATTGGCTACCAACCAAAAAAAGCCCAGGACCTGATAGATTCACTGCCAAATTCTACCAGATACATAAAGAAAGGTACAACCCATTCCTGCAGTATTTCTTATATACAGTGTGTTCACAAGTCCTGACATTTATTTTGCTGAAAATATCTCTGGTTGGACTCTCACACCCCCATGTCCCCTGACACCAGCTGAACCCCAGCTTTCATGCTTGCAGTGTCATGGTGGCTCTGACTCCTGGAATTCCTCCAATTCCTCCTGAATCTTTCTACAGTAATGCTTTTATTACACCCATTCTTTCTTCTATAAATGGCAGTGACTCCCTATCGCATGCTGTGTCAAGCCAGCTCCTCTCTTGGTGTATCCTTTTTAGTCATGTATGTTTCCCTAGATTTGCTGGGATCCTCCTGCACACCTGGCTTCACCAGCTTAGCTATCTACCTTTTCCCCACATCATCTCTTTGCCTAAATTCCCTGGGATTAACCTTTCTTCTCTTCTTCTTTTCTTTCTTTCTCTTTCTCGCTCTTTTTTTTTTTGGTGACAAAGTCTCGCTCTGTTGCCCAGACTGGAGTGCAGTGGTATGATATTGGCTCACCACAACATCTGCCTCCTGGGTTCAAGCGATTTTCCTGCCTCAGCCTCCTGAGTAGCTGGGATTACAGGCACATGCCACCACGTCTGGCAGCCTTTCTTCTGTAGGGAATTTTGGATGGTCCAGCATCAAGGAGGTCAAGAAGCTGCTTTGAAAATTGAGATTCACCAACTTCAATTTAGGATTCTTTAGTTAATCAGTCTGGGGCTCTCCTATAGTGTGAAAAATCAAGAACATCCAGTATGGAAGTACAGTAGACTATTTCCATTCTGGTGGGAAAAGTATCCTCCCCAACTTTAGCATCTGCTGGCCTGAATTGAGCAGTGACCAGGTAGACACTGAGATGACAGAAATAAAGTCCTGTCATCAGCAACAATAGCAGAGAGATGTCAGTCAACATCCCAGATGGTAGAGAAAGATCTGGAAACACAGTAGAACTTGAGCTTCTGCAAGCATCAGCAGGGGGAGGAAGGATGTGGGGGAAAGAAAGATAGACGTGGAGATGAATATTCTGCTGCAGGAGCCCCAAAGCCAGAAATCATTGATTAAATTGATAGCTTGATTTGTGCCCATTCACCTAGTAACCATGGGAAAATAAGTTGTGTTAATTTTAAAATAATAATGCCCAGTTCATAGAGACACTTGAAAATGTTGGCCGGGCGCGGTGGCTCAAGCCTGTAATCCCAGCACTTTGGGAGGCGGAGACGGGCGGATCACGAGGTCAGGAGATCAAAAACCATCCTGGCTAACACAGTGAAACCCCGTCTCTACTAAAAAATACAAAAAACTAGCCGGACGAGGTGGCGAGCGCCTGTAGTCCCAGCTACTCGGGAGGCTGAGGCAGTAGAATGGCGTGAACCCGGGAGGCGGAGTTTGCAGTGAGCTGAGATCCGGCCACTGCACTCCAGTCTGGGCGACAGAGCGAGACTCTGCCTCAAAAAAAAAAAAAAAAAAAAAAATGTTAACGTATTTTTTTTGGTTAAAAATGGTGAGCTATCAGATTAATTCAAACAGCTAAATTTTGTAGTTTATATTAGTTAATAATGGTGTTCCTCTTCAAGATCATTAAAAAAGTGACTGAACTAAATGAGATAACATATGTAAACCACCTAGCACAATTTCTAGTGGCTAGCATAGTCCTTAATAAGCGGGAGTACTTTTGCCCCTTCCTTTCTTTGAATTCAATGATTTAAGGAAAATTAGTCATGTTTGTAAATAAAATTTAATGTCTCTCTGTGACTATTTTGCTTCAGTTCATGTGAATCTTAAGAGTCCTAAATCAGTAGAAGAAATGATATGGGGACAGATAGAATAAGTACAGTTGTTTGTTACACCTGTCTCAGGTATACAAGGTAGGTGTGCAACGTGGAGGCAGGCAAGTTTCATATGAACATGTTCAGTCCCACTTTCAGGGCCACCCTATCACTATATAACTGGACATATTTGCACAAATGAGTCCCTGTTTGAAAAAGCCAATGTGTGGAACCCTGAACTTGCCAAGTAGGCACATTATGGGTGATTATTCTACTACAAAAGATTCTTTGCTCTGAACGACACAAAATGAGTTGATTTTTTTTTTTTTTTTTTTTTTTTGCTACATGCATCTGTTGCTTAAACTAAATTCTGTCTAGATGAAAAGCACATTAATATACAGCTGAATAAATCTGCAAAAACTAGGAATTTCTGATGTTGCTATTCTTGTTTATCTTCTGGATTTGGAATTAGAAAAAGACATACCATACTTACAATTCTTAAAGAAACAAATCTTAAGAAGTTCACTAACTCCATATTCTACTGTTATATATCATTGGGTTCCCTTTTTTAGCAGGTATTTTACCTATATTTTCTGTATTCCATTTACTAAATGTATCACTTATTCAAGCAAATTTCATATTATATCTCGTTTCTTACTATCCTATTCATGATACAGTTTTGTATAAACTATCAGTGAAAAAGAATTGTTATTTGAAAACTTTTTCCTTCTTTCTCTAACCAAATTATTACATATTGCATGTCTTTTGGAGTGTAGGTACTAGTACTCTTGTTTGTATCATTTTATAAAAGAGATACGTTAATGTATATATATGTATATATATTGTATATGAGTATTTGGCCATACATTAAAGATTCAAAGCCATACATTAAAGATTTTATCAAGTTTAAATAGTTGCTCTCATAACTTCCAAAAGGACATGTGTTTGTTTAGCTTAAAAGTGGCATTTTAGAAACTTGTTTGAAAACTTGCCTCTCAATATCATGTAGTTCTCAGAAAGATGAAGTCTTTTGGGACTGAAATCCCTCGAATTTTTATTCTTTTGTCATGTCTAGTTTTTAAACATCTCTTGAGGATTATGGTAGCTGTAGAAAATGTCTACCAGTGACTTTCATGTGGGGCTTAATGTCAGAATATATAACCACTTATCATTGGCTAGGCTGAAGTGTTTCTTCAGTGCTTGTTTTAAAAGGTGAATCATCAGCAGGGATATTCCTAATCCATCTTTATGTATACACCAGAAGAGAAGTTGCCAAGGTTTTTATGGCTAGTCAGATGCTTTCAAGAAAGTACAAGTGGCTTTGATTTTCAGGTTTTATTTGGTTACAAAGAGAGAAGGAACATATTTGGTCTCATGGATGGAAAATGCTCCTACAAGATAACTCCGCTGCATTGAAGTAGCGTAGTCATGAGTTACCTAGAGACTGTTTGTAATTGTGATGAAGGATTATGGTAATGTAAGTGTGAGTCAGTACCTCTTAAAAATCATGTATATGGGCCGGGTGTGGTGGCAACCACCTGTCATCCCAGCACTTTGGGAGGCCAAGGCAGGCCCATCACAAGGTCAGGAGTTCGAGACCAGCCTGACCAACATGGTGAACTCCAGTCTCTACTAAAAATACAAAAATTAGCCTGGTGTGGTGGCATGCACCTGTAATCCCAGCTACTCAAGAGGCTGAGGCAGGAGAATCGCTTGAACCCAGGAGGTGGAGGTTGCAGTGAGCTGAGATTGTGCCACTGCACTGCAGCCTGGGTAACAGAGCAAGACTCCATCTCAAAAAAAAAAAAAAAAAAAAAAAAAAAAAAAATCATTTATATGAACCAATCGTTTTGAGAAAACATCTACAAAATGATGGAGTTACTCTAATACTTGGGGGTCTCCCACATGTCCAACTTGTCCAATTCTTGCATTTGAATCTGGAATTTTTTTCTCCTCTGCCTATTCATTTTTCAAGATACAAAAATATGTTCTCGCCCCTACAGGATCTTTTTGGCAGCCCTAGATTATCCTTTCCTTTTCTGAGTCCTCAGAACACTCTGTCATATCATTAGAGCCCATAGCAGATTGTCTTGAAATCTGTTGCTCACCTGTCTCCCTTATTGCTCTGTGAGCACCTCAAGGTGACACTGTTTCTTCTGTTTCATCTGAGCCCTTGTACCTAGAACAGTGTCTGGCACACAGCAAATGAACTAATGAAAGAGGTCACACACTGACAGTCTGCACAAATCTCCCATTATGTTTAATGAACTGGTAACTACATATTTTTGGAAGAGTTCATAAATTAATTCAGATAATATTCAGATAAATGTCTCATCCAAATGCCCAGGTTTATCATGGTTGCTAACACGGAGACTCTGCTTGTCACTAAGCCTGTGATGGCAAAAGGCCCTCTCTCACAGCTTTCAGCGCCTCCTCCAGCCTTATGTAAATGTCTCTAGTCAAAATTATTGACTGGATCTGCCTCCTATCCTCCATTACTTGCTATTCAGAATGTTATAGAAGAGGTATGTTGTGGTGAAGGAGAACAATTTCAGGAAGGTGGACATTGAAGGCAGGAAATTAGAAACAAAATAACTGAGTTTTTTTTTTTTTTTTCCACCAGCCTAAATATGATCCTATTTTAGGGCCTGAGAAAAAAAGGAGGAACTAACATTTATAAATGTTTATCTTTAAAATGGGATTCAAGTGTAACTAGTTATGGGGCAAAGTAAGTAACAAGCCATGAAATCTATCCCCATGAAAACTATCTCCTCCAGCTCTAACCTGTAACTTTCAAATTCTCCTCCTAATTTGAGATCTGGGAAGTTTTAATAGACCAGGAAATGATTTGTCCATTTGCTGTTCTCTTACCCACCAGGAGTGCGTTGACAAGAACAAAGGGAAACTTTAAAGCTCTCTTGCCCTTCCTGGGGCCAGGCTGTGGGGAGTGCTGATGAATTTAATTTGATGATATTATGCCATGACATTGTGTCAATATGCGATGATGTGTTGTGATGGCACAGCGTCATCACGTGGTGACGCAACATCATGACGTAAGACGTCACAACGCCAGTTAAAGACGTGGTTCCAGAAGGGTTTTTAAACTGAGCAACAGATCTACAATTATTTAACTAAAAGCTTGAGATTTTAGGCAACTGAACTATAAATTACAGGTTAGAAAATGTTTCTTTGCATGAATTATGGCTCATTTTAAATTTGTATATGGCTCCTTCTAGAAATTGTAACCTCTGTTCTTGCAAGGCAGTTTTAGAAATCTAAATATAATTTCGTTTAACAGACTGTTTCTATCACAAGTTTTCCCTATATTAGGTTTTTTTTGGGGGATATGAGCTGGTGCTAAATTTAAGCATAATTTCACAATAAGATTTAGAAAATATAATCTTTTAATTTGCATATTTGTTAAAAATTAGTACCTCATAGAGCTACAAGTAAAATGATTTATAATTGAAATTACATTGTAACTAATATCTTTTATAGGCATATATTTAATAATAATAATCTTGCACTGAGGTTTTAATAATAGTGATGTGTTAAAAAGGAGAAATGATTTGAAAATACATTTTACTTTGTTTGTTTGTGAAATCTTGGGAAAACCTTTATATGTTTTGTGCCTCGGTTCTACCATCTTTAGAATGATGAGGATGCTTTTATTTTTCTTGTTTTTATAGGGATATTGTATGGACAAACTATGTGATGTATGTAAATGTTCTTTGTGTTCTTTGGAACAGATGTTGTTATATAAATCTAGGGTACTATTAAATACCTTCTTCAGAGCTACATAGTCTCTACTCATGAACTTGAAATCCAGTGGGGAAACATTTGTTCAGTTAGAACCAAGATGGGTTTTATGTTTGATTCTTCATCTTAACTTTTCCCTCTGTTTGCTTCATTTCTAGATTTACATGTTTAGAAATGAGTTATGCTGAAGTATAGAAGACAGTGGCATAAAAATATTTTTGATGTTTAAAGTTTTGGTAATTCTTTCTGTTCTGTAAACGTAGATATAAAGGTGTATGATTTTCACTGGTGAAAAGAACTTTACAATCCACATTAGGGTGAATATAGTTTGAGCAAAAGTTCAAAATTTTTTTCATTCATATGTAACTTTGTCAGTTCACAATCCAGAGAAAACTGGAAAAGCCTGAAGTGTCACAGAGCTTCTTCGCTACATTTAATTTTCCCTGGTGAAGTGAGGAGATTGCTTTGTTGTTTTAAAATTCACTTCTGCTTTATCATTCCTTCTGCAACTCCAGTAAAAATGTACCAAAATTTCATGTCTCCTGAAAGTGATACATGACTTTTTGATGGAATTTGAAATGGTGGCTGATTACTTTTGAATACTTAAGCTCCACCAGTTGACAGCTCACATCTGCAGAAAAACAATTAGCAAATTTGTGAATTATCGTTGGTTTACACATTAAACAAGCAAAGTAATTCTTTATAACGTTAACCAACAGGCTGTGTCTTGATTACAGGATATTATTGTTCATTAATAAATTGAGCTATTTTTAGATTTTGCCGGTGTATATACATTTTACTTGCTTGCCTTTCATATCTCAGTCACCATTATACGCCAGTCTCCGGGACCACCTGCATCATCTGTGGGGGGCCCAGTGTTCAAAAATTATTGACACCTTTAAGATATTGACAGGAGATCATTAGCTAAGTGCACATCCCTTCTAAGTACAGGCCCTGGGCAGCTGCTCAGTTTGTACACCCGTGCAGACCTGCCAGGCATGTCATGCATTTGGCAGCTTTGGATTTAATGTGCTTCTATCGTTTATGGGCTGTTTGTGTGATCTCCTGCTCCTTTAAGGTGAGTTTTGGACTACTTACTTACTTTTTATCTCTTTCTAGATGATAGTTTACTTATAATGCTTATTTTTATCTCTTTCTAGATAATAATTACTTTTTGTTGGCTGGGAATGATCTATGGCCATTTCTTGCTTATCTGTACTCAAGAATAATGTAGAGCAACATATCGTCAAAAATTTCCTGAAATAATGTGAATTAATGAAACCTGATTTAAACTTGGGGAATGCCTAGTTCAAATGAAAGCCAAATTAAACAAAATTTTAATAACTTTATTATTTTCAAGTTTGTACAGTGTTCAGTAAGGACTGCGAGCAAGGACTTCAGTTGCTACCTGAGCTGAGTTAAAGAATGGATCATTAAGAAATTGGGAAGATTTATTTGTACAGAAATTGTAAGCTACTTATTTTTAATGGTGTGTTTTTTTGACTTTGGTTGTAAGGTCAATCTTCCTCCCAGAATCTTGTTTACACTAACAATTTACTTCGCAAACATTTTTTTTCCCCTTAGAGATAGCAAACCTTGATCCTATTTTCTGCTGAATTATTGCACATTTCAAATGATAGAATCTGAGCTAATGAGGCTTTGGTGTTTTTTCCACCTTGATAAGAAGCATATATGTGTTGTGTGAGTGTGTGTGTGTGTGTATACGTATTTGGGGATGGGTAGCAGATTGGACTTCATACCACAGATTGGACTTCACATCATGTCTTGCTGAGACCGTTAGTAATGTGAATAAGTCTTTTGCAGTCACCTTTCTTTTAAGCAATTTGTAGATTATGGATTTATTTTCTTTTAGGTTTGCAAGAGACCTCAAAATTCATTCAGACAAAGCTCCCACTAGTGACTTAATTCCCTATACAATATTCTACTTATTGGTTGTTCAGCCTTTGTCCCTCTACCCAACATGGGAGAACTCATATTCTGCTAAGTTCATACCATATATTTCTTTATCGTGCCAAGTCACAGTCTCCTTTATTTGAGCCTACTAATTCTCATTTGACCTCTTTGGATCCTTCAGAGGAAGACTATTTTCATTCCATAGACTACCTAAAAAATATTTAAAGATAGATGCCATGTCCTTCCTTAGTTTTCTTTTCTGTAGATGAATTAAAAAATGTTCTCTTATCTGTCATGGGGAAGTTTCTTCTGGTAGAAGAAATTGAATATCCAGTTTGTCTATTTAAGGTTCAACACCAAAATCCATCTGCAGCCTGGAATGAAGTTATCATTGGCAAGGAGAGCAGGCCTATAACCTCGCCTCTCTGAGAAACTTGTATTTCTATTATTACAGAAATTTCTTGTTTCTATTATTGTATCTAAAGGTGGTATAGCTTATGGGCAGTCATGTCATATTGTTGGTTCATGTTGAATTTATTGCCAACCAAAGTTTCTATGTTTCTGTCTAGGTAGCTGCCAACTATTATTTTTTGTTTTAGGATTCTGCACTTGAGAATTATGATTTTTGATCTTATGATTATCTCTGTTAAATTTCGATTTGTTCAACTTGACCTGTATCTGTACACTATCATTATCTATTTTGGTTTATATGACCTATTTATTATCTCACTCAATGTTTTGTCTTAACATTTTTAGGACCTTGTTGTCTATCTAAGCCATTGATAATATTTGGGAACAGAAAGAGGTCCAGAGCAGAATCCTGTGGCTCAATTCTTTTTCCAGGTTGAGGTTCTTATCTTATTCACTAGCCTTTTGGGTACAAATGTTCAACTAGTTACTAGTTGCCCTAACATCCACTCTACATTTTTCCATCTTTTCTGTTTGGGTATGTTGTTTTCTGTTTTCTGTCAGATGTTTTGCTGTAATGCAATGCGTATTATTGACTGTATTTCATAACCAAACAGACTAATAACCCCCTCAAAGAAAGTTACAAGGTTAATGTACATAATATGATATATTAAGCAGTTTAGTGGAGATAAAATAGGTACCACAAATAATTTCCAAAGTCAGTCATTCACAGGTAGTAAAGTCAAGTGTATTTATCTAAATAAGAATAAGGTCTGGATGGATTCCCCTAAGTAATTCTCCTTTTAGGCCCTCGTTATTTTAGTTTTGAGTTAGTTTTTTAATCAGCAGCAAGACACTTCATAACAGTGAACAATAGAAAATTTCAGCAGAGTACTAAGGAAGAAATATAAAGCTGTAGTCAATGTCGAATGCCAGTTAGAAGTAATTAGATATACAAGGGTGAAACTCTTATAAAGCTAATTTACAAAGCATATGTCTATCTTTTGGATATTAATATTATCACTGAGATGGGCCAAGTCAGTCTTAGAATCCTGACTCATATTTAGTAGTATTGTAAACCTATACCAGTTAAGAAGTATCTACTTCTCAGAGTTACTGTAAGGATTAAAAGAAAAATTATCATTTAATGTCCCTAGCATAGTGTATCAAGTAGTATGAACTTAAAATTAATCCTGTTAATTCAGTAAGCATTAACTGTATGCTGTTATGTATCAGATATTGGGAATGTTTTGTATAATAACCAAGATACAATGTATACTTCCCCCCCCCCCTTTTTTTTTTTTTTTGAGACAGAGTCTCGCTGTCACTCAGGTTAGAGTGCAACGGCGTGGTATCAGCTCATTGCAACCTCTGCCTCCCAGGCTCAAGTGATTCTCCCGCCTTAGCCTCCTGAGTAGCTGGGACTACAGGCACCCACCACCACACCTGGCTAATTTTTGTATTTTTGGTGGAGACGGGGTTTCTCCATGTTGGTCAGGCTGGTCTTGAACTCCTGACCTTGTGATCCGCCCACCATGGTCTCCCAATGTGCTGGGATTACAAGTGTGAGCCACCGCATCCAGCCCCTTCTGTTAAATGAAATACACATGTATGCATATAATCAATAGAAGTAAGTATAAACACACACATATACACACTGCCTTGAATCTAGCTTGGATCTCATTAATGAGTTTATCATTTCTCAACCAAAAGAGTCCAAAACTTAGACTGAGACTGGCCGCAATGCCAGATCAGTGTATTTGTTAGGTCATTCCATAGAACCAAGGCATTTCAAAGATGGGGAGACCTTATAAATAACAAAGTCCATTTTTGTCTATATCATAGATTAGGAAACTGAAGCCAAGAGATGTTGAATGATTTCCTAAAACCACTTAGTGCATTTTAGAGCTAAAACCGTACATTAGATGTGTTTCCTACCATATCACACTCACCAAGTGCCTAAAAAGGAGCATGGAACCCTCAAGCTTGTGATATTGGTGTCACAAATCACAGGGTAGAAAATGGCATTTTAACTTTGCCTGCTGATTTGAGTGTGCAAATTAGTAAAACTTAAAAAGATAACACGTATTGATGGTGAGTATATTTTTTGTACATTGGAAATATTTTGTAGTAAATAATAAATTAGTCAAAATCAGTCACCCTTTGTAGGCATAGTTCATCAATATTATGATGTTAATGTTGTTGAAATGACTGAGCACATTCAAATACAGAATCTACAAAGTAACGTATTTGGAAAGGGAATTGCCTATGTAAGGCATAACTTGAGGGAAGATCAAAGGAATCAATTCCTAAAAATGAGAGGCAAAGTTTTCCTTCATTGAAAAAGTCAGCTAGTTAGTTGTACTGAATCATATCTAATGTTAGGGTGAGAGATAAGGAGATAGAGGTGATGCATAAAGAGTAGGAATAAAGTAGTGAACATTGCTGTAATGTTGATTTGGAATTCTCTTCCACTTAGTGAAATTCATTGCTAAGGGAAAAGATTCTCCTTCAAGGAAAGGTTGCTTGCAAATTCAAGGTCATTTTCTAAATCCCACACTGCTTGTCTATGTGCCAAACTTTTCTGGTTTTATTTTTATTCTTTTTGCCTTAAAAGATATCTTCGAATTCAGGTTCTACAATTCCTGCTTTGTGATGTGTTATTAGTCCCCAGCCCATTTGCTGGGGCCATTGTAAACAAGGGGCTATTAGGGTGGACAGCTGGACAGGGAACAGCTACTGAGAAGGTTGTTGCCTGTGCATAGAGGGGATAAAGAGAAGGGGCTGAAGTTATGTCTATTTGAGCACCAAAATATATTGAAGAGGGTGCAAGAGGCAGAGAACTTCAGAGGTCACTGAACTCAGCCCCTTCTATTTTGCAAATGGGAAATGAAGGCCCAGAGAGAGAAAGTAATCTGCCCAACACCAAAGAGCTAATACAAAATTGGGCTTACAACTTGGGTAAATTGATAGCAGATTCCAACTGATTTTTTTTTCTTATCAAAAATGTTCATGAAACATTTTAACTATACAGAAAAATGCATAAAGTAATATAAGAAACCCATGTGTACCTATTCCCTTTCTCCCCAGGTCACATCTTTACCAATTGCTATATTTTCTTTAGATATTTTAAGAAATAAAATGGATGTGAAGCCCCAGGAATACACATCCCTGAATCCCCTTCTTCCCCTTTCCTAAGGCATGTGGGCATGCCACAAACAATATTCAGTATTGTTCAGCATGTTATAAATACTATGTAAATATTAGCAAAATGTATGCGTTGTTTTACAACCTGCCTTTTTTTTTTTTTTCTCAATGTTATATTTTTGAGATTTCTCTGTGTTGATACATGGAACTCCAGTTTATTCATTTTAACTGTGAGTAGTATTTCCATGCACAAATACATCACAATTTGTTAATTTGTATTTGGATAATTTTTCATTGTTGAAAATGGTGTCATAGTGAACAAAAAGAATGTATATATAGTTCTTTTTGCACTGGTGTGAGTTTCTTCAGATCTGAGTTTTTCTGCTGGTGGATCATGAAAAGGTTATGGTCAGCTGCTCAGGCCAACACAAACAGGGCCTGGGGCAAGCCTCTGGCAGCCTCATCCACTTAACATGTGGTATTGTACAAATGCCATCATTTTCTGTTTTTTTAAAACTTTTATTTCAGGTTCGGGGTACATGTGCAGTTTTTTTTTGCCACAAAGGGAAAGGTTGGGAAACGCTGTGCTGAAGAAGTGGTTCTCAATCTTAACGTGTATCATAATCAACTGGAGGGCTCATTAAAAAGATTGCTGAGTTTCACTCCCTGAATTTCTGATTCTGTACACCCAGAGTGGGGCCCAAGTGTTTGCATTTTAACAAATCCCAAGTAGGGGCCACCTTTGAGAGCCACTAAGGCATCTATCTAGGAGTTGACTTGTGGGTTCCAACTGATTATTCAAATACATTTTCGTTATTGCAAATATTGTATTATAATTAGTATATCATGTAATAAATCAAGAATATAATTTAAAAATAGAAGTGATAGGATTCAATAATCTACTAGCTTGGAATTTGCAAGCTTTTGTGTGAGAGAAAGATGGAGAGCATTTAATTATGTTCAGAAATAACTTCCCTATAATTGTAAATTCTGTGTTCCTTTTTGAGTGTGCAAACCGGGACAAGGACTTTAAAAAGATAATTATATGAGAAAAGCAGTCCTTCATTCTTTCCCCTCTTACCTTTATGGTGTAATCAATAGGTCTACCACCATTCACCAGGGAAGAAAAAGTAAAAAGGGAAATGTTACAATTAGAACGTCGTCGGCTCTCAGCAAAAGTTGCAGAGTTATCAGAATGTGTCTTTGATGCACGCCTCTTTTGGGTCAGTGTGTGTCTATTGAAGTTCACTCTCACTGCTGTGCCTCCCATTGCATGCTTCAGCTTCTCTGGAACCTGTGCCTTCAGAACTTTCCTTCCCCTTTCGTCTCCCCTTCTCAAAGGGCATCTGTTTCTCTCTCCTTGAAAATATGATACTCCATTTATACCTTCAGTAAAAAGAGACCAATAAAATAAAATCTTTTGCAACCAACAGTTCAGGTTGGTAGGGAGAATTGCTGAAATGGACCTTCACTCCTACCTCCACCTCTAAAACACACTTGAAATGGATTTGGACCTGGTGTGAAGTAGCACCTCCTCCATGATTCCAGTCTTGTGAATGGTCTTGGTATCCTCCCTGTCAGAAAATGAGGGCTCCTTATCAGCTCCTGCTGTTCACACATCCCCTAGGCACAGTCAGTCCCTGTTGACTTGAATCTGTTCACCTTCATCCACCCTGTCTCTGCCTCTGTTCAGATCACTGCACTTCTCATCTGGGTGATTGCAATGGCCTTCTAAATGTGCTCCATTCTTGTTCCCTTCCAGTCCATTCTTCACATAGTGGCCAGACTGACCTTTAAAAAATAAGAGCTAACTATGTCATTCCACCGCTAAAAATCCTGCCTAAGTGGCATCTCATTGCCCTCAAAGTTAAATCCACATCTTTCAGCCCGACCTGACCTGGCCCTTGCCTGTCTCCAGCATCACTTTACATGGCACCCACCTTGTGCTGCTTTCCACCACGCACACCAGACTCCCCTACTTCTTTTTCCCTAAGGCATTGGATTCTCCTCTGTATCAAGCACAAGCCCTTCTCTTTACTTGACAAGTTCTTTCCTCCCTCACTGCTTTGCTCTTCTGCTTGCTAACCTATACCCGTCCTTCAAGTGGAGCTTAAGCGTCACTTCCACAGGGCTAACTTCCGGGGCCATCGTACTTCCACTGCGCTGGCCTGGCTTTGCTCCCATGTTAAGAACAGCTCTACATCTTCCCTCCTTCTCATGGCTCTCCTGATACATCTACATATTTATTATTTGGTTTCCCTACTAGGCTATAAGCTTAATGAGGATGAGAATCCTTGCCCATTTATTCTTAGCACTGAATCTCCAAGACCTAAGATAGTGCCTAGGGGTCACTTGATAATTGCAATAAACACCTGTGGCTGGTTGATAAAAATTATTGACTGCATTTTCACATATGGATTGCACACATATATGTATGCGTTTGAATTTGTCAACATCATTTACTTGTAAACCTGTGTCAGTGTGCATGGTTTACAAACTCAACACGAATAAACTGGAGATCAAATTTGTATGACCTACTTTTATGTTGTTTAACATGGAGCCACCCAGTTTGTCACTGAAGAATATACAGAAATATTTCATTAGCAAATCCTTCTATATGTATTATTCTTGTCAGTAATGTTGCTACTCTCTCTGTGTGTGTATGTGTATGTTTGACAGAGAGAGAGAGAAAGAGAGAGATGGTTTTTCTAGACCTACTAAAATTATGATGGAGGACATTTACAGTGTGAAAGATGAGATTTGAACTTGGAATCTACCTATCGGTCAGCAGGCTTAAAAAAGAAGATTTAGCACTCAAGTCATGAAGTGTCTTTTAAAGAATATAATTTGTGACTCTAGGGGAGAATAAGAATATAATGGTGAGCCTCTAGTTTCTAGGACTAGAGTAAATAAATTCCTAAGTCTATAGGTTTATTTGAAGCAAATCTAAATACATGAAAACTTAGGGGCTTTTTTCCATGAGCGATTCAAGAACAAAATCCAGGAGTCTGGATCTATAGCATCCAACTAATTTTTATTTTAAAAGTGTGATTTATCTAAAAACTCATAAAATATAAAATATACATGATTAGTCTAAAATCATGAAACTCTTAAAATAATTATAATATCCTACATTAAATAGTTTACTTATGAAGCATTTTCACAAGGTGAAATCCATACTGGTCTAATTTCAGATACCAACCTTTGACCTTGGATGGACTCTAGGTTTAAAACTAGCTCTGCTTTATATTAGTTGTGTGGCTTGGCAAGTTATTTAAACTTTCCTCATCTTAGTTTCCACATCTGGAAGAAGGGCATAGTATATATCTTATCCAACTGCTGAGAGATTAAAATGACGTGAATTCTCCCTTAATTCTGCCATGGACTGTTGAATGACTTTGCAGCTTCTGTAAACTGTCCTCACCACAGTAGCCAAAGTAAGCCTTTAAAAATCTGCCAGATCACCTTATTCCTCTGTTTAAAATCTTTCAGTGACTTCTCATTTTGGTCAGAGTAAAGCCCACCAGGGCCTTTGCAATGTCGTCTCTATAACCTCTCTGATCTCACCTCCTATTCTCTCTGCTTCATCTGTCTCAGCTACACCAATCTCCCTGCCATTGCCTGGGCACACCAGGAATGCTCCTGCCATGGGCTTGGGGGTTCATGCTCTCACCTCTTTGAAATCTTTGTTTAGATGGCACCTTTGCAAAGAGGCCTGCTGAATATACTTTACAAAATTGTAGTTCTTTCCCCTCCCCTCCCCGCTTACCATTTTCTCTGTGTTCCTTTTTTCATCACTTACTAGTTGCTCTATTTTTATTGTTCATTTCCCTCAATTAGAATGCAAGCTTCCCAAGGGCAGGAATCATTGTTTGTTCACTGTTATATTTCAGACACCTAGAACGGTGCCTTGCAAATAGCATTCAATAGATGTTTGTTGAGCAAATGAATTTTAAACAAAGTAACTTAGTATAGCACCTAGCTATATATTGGCTATCACTAGATATTGAAAAAATGTTGGACAGTTTTATTGTTTATTTAATCAGAGGAAGATATTTTGCATTGCTTTTTTATTTTTTGAGATAGGGTCTCACTTTGTCACCCAGGCTGTGTGTAGTGGTGTGATCACTGCTCACTATAGCCTTAACCTCAACCTCTAGGGCTCACATGATTCTCCTACCTCAGCCACTCCAGTAGCTGGAACTATAGGTATGAATCACCATGCCTGGCTAAGTGTTTCTGTTTTTTGTAGAGATGAGATTTCACTATGTTGTTCAGGCTGGTCTCAGACTGCTGGGCTCAATCTGATATTCCTTGAGAGTATAAATTCATTTGCAACTTTTTAAAAATAAAAACATCTGAAGCAAATATGACAAAATGTCATTTTTAAATTTTGGGTGGTGGGTATGTAGGTGTTGCTATATTTTCCTTTGTACTGTTTTGTGTACTAAAGAAAAAGATTGGAGAAAAGAATACACTTAAAGCACTTAGCATGTTGTTGCCTGACCCACTGGAAGTGGTCAGTATGTGTTAGCAGTTGCTGCTATAATTGCTGTTAAGTCCCTATTTAATTACCTCCCTGCAAAATCATATAGCCCTCAGCCTGCCTGACACCATCCCTGGATGGACATTCCCTCTAAATTAGCTCTGCTGTCCTGCTTGACATGGAGGGATTTGAAGTGTCAAGCCAAACTTTTGTACTTAAATTCCTTGGTGATTGTTTGCTTTTTTTCTTTAGCTAAACTGTAGTTTGAAAGAGTACCTACTGAGAAACATTGTGTGCATAATTTAGGTAAATTGCTAGTAAAAGATTTATTTTAATTACTTTCAATATCTAAATTGTGCCAGAACGTTTAAATAGACTCAATTTCACGTCCCATGTGGAAAAGTAGATGCATCTTTCTAATCCTGGTTACTCTAGGGCAAGGTGTATTAGCCACCCAGATTGATCTTCCTTCTCTGTAGGCAGGTGGAGTAGGGAGGGTGGGCTGTCCACCTGATGGTGGGGAACAGGAAATCTCCAGCCCTTGAGCTTGGTTCTGCTTCGGAGAGAGGGTGCGTGTGTGTGGAGTGTGTGTGTGTGTGTGTGTGTGTGTGTGTGTGTGTGTGTGTATGCTCATGATTTCTGAAGAGAGTTAATTATTCTGGGAACAGTAACTTCCTCTCAGATGCCCTCCTGGGCAGCTGCTGTTGGCAGTATCTGGTGAGCTCTGAGCTTCCACTCCACAGATGCCCCTGCTTCATCGGAGAACCAGCTCGGTGCTGCTGACGGAGCTCCTTCCTCTGCTTACCTCTCCCTTCTGAGCAAGGGATTAGTCAAGACTTGAGAAAATTAGGTCCTAAGAAGAGGTTTTAAAAATATGGAACCTGTGTGAAAAGGGTAAAACAAATCAAGTCTGTCTTTGGTATTCTCCAGCTCCCCCTTTAGGACTCCTGTCCCCTTAATCTCTAGAAACATCTTGGCCACTGTTCTCCCAGAAGTCCATTGCCTTACCATGCTCCTGGCTACCCAAGCATCTCCTGCAGGTGACTCCAGAGCCACCTATCTGCAAAGGGTTTTATCTTTAAAATTCTTTTTCCGTATCTTGTTAAAACCTTATCACCCATGGCACCTCCCCACTTCATCTTAATCAAAACCATGACCCCTTGGCCCCTGCCATTTCTTTGCTCTTCTGTCTAGATATATAACCCATTTCCTTTCTCTCTGGTGCTCTACTTGGCCCAGTTCAAATGCTAACCTGTTGCAATCCTGTTACTTACCCTGCAGACAGGTATTTTTCCCTGTCTCTGCTCTGCAGGCCCTTTGAACTGTTAAAGTATTCCCCTGGTATACAGAAAATGCAATCTTTGAGGCTAACTGAGGCTCTCAAAGTTAAAACAGAACCAGGTGGTCCTAGCTGGGGGAAGGAACGGTAATTGTGTTCTCAGAAAGATGAAAAAGTATCACAGGACTGCTCTTTCTACAATCAAGCTAAACCAGTTCCTGTTGTTAGTGCCAAGATGAATGGTGGCCCAATCCCCCTTCCTCTCACCAGAAAGAAACATCTGCCAAGACTCCTGGTTTTGGGTTTGGAAATCAAACAGAACTCAGTCATAGCTCAACCAGTCAGAGCTCCCTTGACTCGACTGGATGACACAGGGCTCAGCTGTATCAACCAACCAGGGCTAAGCTGTATTGATCAATCAAAACTCAGCTGCACCAGCCAACCAGAACTAAGCTAGTTTCTATCGTTCATTTGCGTAAACCAACCTGACTGGAAACCTGGGTAGGAGGTTTTGCTGTGTAACAGAACACTCTCTTTGTTCTCCGGAACGTAACTTCATTTTACACAGTGGGCTGTGTCTCTCTGATTTCCAAGCTGTTCACTGGAATAAAGTCCCTTTCCTCCATATTCCTCTAGAGAACTTTTGTTCATAGAACATAATCTCTGTCAGCATATCTCCTACATTGTATTATAATTGCCTGTTGGTACATTTATCTTCCTCTTAAATGGTAGAGAATACACTTTGTTAATTTGTGTTTCCCCAAATAGCACAGCGTCTGATCATCGGCACTAAGAGAATGAATGAATTAATGAGTGAATGGAAACTTCCATTTTATCAGTACAAGGAAGACACTGATAAATTTTGAGTTGAGGTGATGATGATTTGTGGGAGCCCATATGTCATATATTTCAGCCTTTCTCTGCCTAAATGTTACCCTGCACCGGCATTGTAAAGGAAGTAAAATGAAGCACCTCAGCCTCCTCTCTCCTACAGATGCAACCCTGCCCTGAAACCTGCTGATCCCAGCCCACTGTCTACGCCCCATTTTGTTCCCCTGATTTTGGGACTGGCCCTTGATTCAGAGAACTTAAGAAGAGCCTCACTGCAACTTTATGCTCTGGGTAATTTACCCCCTCCTTGCCTGACCACAGACATGCTAATTACTATCATTTAAAGGAACTACTTTCATTTATTATTAATCACTACAAAACTCGAATTCAATGTGTTTGCCATTATTTATTTCTCAAACATGAGTTGAACAACTGCTATCAACCACTATGCTACATATTGGAGATGCAAGGATTGGACTTACATGTCAGATTAGTTGTATCTTTTTGCTTTAAACTGGGACATTTTTCTATTCATGTACTGTTTGTTTTTCCCATTTTCTTCCTCATGTAGCATGTTAGACAGCTCATAGCTTTAAGAAAGAGACATTTTGATTCCCCATCCAAAGGAAAGAAGGTAGGCGTGAAAGGTGAGAAGCAGAATGAGTTTGTGTGGTAACTTGGGATCAAGCGCCCAATACCACTTTTGATCTTCCCATTCTGGGGTTAGAAAACTGGGCCTTGCTTTGGACAATCCTCAGTGGGTTCATCACTGTCCTTATTTACATTATTAATTTGGGTAGCCAGTCTCTCTCTCTCTCTTTTTATTTTTTTCCACAAAGAATACAGAAGTAACTTGCAGGACAGTTATCTTCTATGTAGCTATAATTCTATAATTCTTCAGTCAGTGGGATTGGGCTACACTAGTTTTACTCTTATAGAGCATGAAATACTTGTGCTTGAGAGAAAATGAGACAATTCTGTAGTTTCCTGTTGGTAACTGAATAGGAAATGTGGTTCATTCAGTGGACATTTGGATGGGCATTTGTGGCATCTGAGCGTAAATTCCTTGCTGGGCACTGTCCAGAGTGATGGAGGTCTTCCAGTGCGGTGGCCATGAGAATGTGCCTCTCAGATTTCGAAATGTAATAAACGGACAGCTCTGCTCTGAAATCCATCACCGATGCTGCCCATGAACTCTTCTTGGCAGGTGACTCAGCATCGCAGGGAGACTAAAGCAGCCCATTCCTGGAGATACGGTACTCCTCTACAGTCTTGCAAAACTTGCCTTAGACCTGGACTAGAGTATCCCTCCTCCCCCACCCATCTCCCCTCCTTCTCTCCTTCCCTCTCCCCCTTCCTCCCGTTCCTCCCCTTCTTCCAGTTCTTCCCTCCCTGCCCAACCTCCCTTCCTCCCTTCCCTCCTTTCCCTCCCTTCCCTCCATATCCCAGCCTCCACCGGCTTTCTCCTTATTTCCTCCCACAGGAGTTTCCCCAAATAAATTAGTCTGCTGGGACTACCACGACAAATACCACAGACTCAGTGGCTTAAGGAACTGAAATTTGTTTTCCCAAAACTCTGGATGTTAAAAGCCTGAAATCAAGGTGTTGGCTGGGTTGCTTTTTTCTGAGGCCTCCCTCTTTGGCTTTTAGATAGCTCTTTTCTTCCCGTGTCTTTGGTTGGTCTTCTGTCTGTGTCTGTGTCCTAATTTCCTGTTCTTATAAGAATACCAGTCCTATTGGACTGGGCCCATCATAATGACTGCATTTTAGCTCAGAAGTCCTTTAACCTTTCTAAAGATCTTGTCACTAAATACAGCCACATTCTGAGCTACTGGAGGTTGGGACTTCAACATACAAATGTTTAGTGTATCCCATAACACCTACTAAACTTCTTTCATGTTTAATCCTGTATTAACCTTTACTTTTTAGAGGAAGTGGGCCAATACACCCAGCCTCCCTAATGGGTTCCTCTGATTTCAGATTGCAGTGCTGTGAGTTTGCTAAGCCTCAGACACAACTGTGGGGTGAGGGCTGTCTTTGACCTCCTGTCTGTTTTGAAGGGTTCCCAAAGTCTTTAGCTTTAACTTTGTCTTTCATACATTTCACTTTATATGCTATAGTAAGTTTTGCTATGGTTACCATGATTAAATGAATTTACTATCCACTGTCATTATTTCTAGTTGTTAGTTGGTCAAATATAGCCATTTTTTTATTAGGTTCAAATCAAGAAGATAAAGAAATACTTACCACTCCATTTTAGCAGATAATATAAAGTTTTGTGTGTCATCCACTGGTGGTGACTTTATTTTTCCACTTTTACAATGGATTATTTTTATTATTTAAGTTTTATAGGTAGCGTTCTGGCTTCTGAATTTATTTGCTCTTTCTTTTAACTGACAGTCAAGATAAGAATACATATCCTTGTAGGTAAATAAATTTAAAAAATAATCTTTTTAAGTTCTTTATATGAGTTCACTCAAAGCTTATTATAATGTAATGAGCACATTAATATGACATAAAGAGTTCTTTAAGATCTTAAATATCTTCTGTGTCAGAGAAAACAATTTTTCTGCCTGGACTGGAATGTCCTTTCACCAAATTTATATCCTATATTTTCTTT
Source organism: Piliocolobus tephrosceles (assembly GCF_002776525.5). NCBI lineage: Eukaryota > Metazoa > Chordata > Mammalia > Primates > Cercopithecidae > Piliocolobus > Piliocolobus tephrosceles. The sequence continues at coordinate 116,354,987 of NC_045441.1, read as the reverse complement.
AAGGCTAAGTTCAAAGCTCACTTTCTTCACACTGGTTTCTTACTTTAGTCCATCCTCTCCTCTCGTATTTTTCTATAAATCATGTGTACTGTAACTTTCTTACGTATTGTCTTATATTTTTCTTCGGTGGCTTCAGGTATGTGTACAAACTCTGGTCCCCAGAGCTAGACTATCAATTTCCAGGCATATGTTGCTATGTTATTTAGATGCTAAGGGAAAAAATAAAAGGAGTATAAGATATGGTTCCTGTCAATGGCTGCTTTAGAGTTGGAAATTGTAAGCAGCAAATTTTGAGGCTCAACTGACAGAAAACAACATTCAGCATGCAAATCAAGTGCAATTTATAATAAAAATTAGTGATATGTATACTGCCATATGAATTATTTTGCGTCTAGTAATAGTTAAAAGTGGTACATGTATTTCATATGTAACTGTAATTGGCATTTCTTTTACATCATCAAACCATGTTTTCAGTTTTTCTTCATTAATACTGAGGTATATATTAAAAGCATCCGAGTTGGCAGTTTTTTCCTGACGCTATATATAGTGTAACTAAACACACACACACACACACACACACACGGATGCGCATGCACGCACATGCACATGTCTGGAACTCAGCATCTGACTAGCTATGACTCCTTGTGATCCTGTGTTCTGCTATGGTTTGTGGTTCTGCAGACTCCTCTTTTCACCTCTTTGTCCTCTAATTTAAAAGGTCCTCGTAGTCCCCACTCCTTGCTCCCTCTATCCTCCTTTGAAATTGCGAGACAGCAAAACTTTGGGGTTTGCAGCCTGGGCTGATGGATGCAGCAGGATGGTAATACTTTGAGAGAAAGGAAGCAGATGAGTGTCCAGAATGCTAGGTAAGTTGTGGCATAAAGTGGGGGCAAGAACAGAGCAAGAGGGACCAGCATGTCACAGTCTCTGGTTAGACAGGAAAGAAGTGAGGTTCTTCTCAGTGAAGAAGTGAGAGCCTCAGAAAGAGGCTCAGACAGGTGAGAGACCTAGGCTCTACCTTGGTGACAGTAGCTTGGAAATTTCCTCCAAGTCTACTGGGCTTGGAGCAAGTCCTGGGAGGCAAATTGAGGATTCCAGAAGCCTTGTATATTCACCCAAGCAAGGGTTTGTTCTCTGGAATCCATGGACATGACTTCAGCCTCAGAGATATATGAGTTCCTGAAAGATTTTGGATGGGATTGTATATATTTTTTTCCTAGTGAGAAGATCTATACCCTTAGCAAAGGGATCTATGATTCAAACATTGGTTAAAAAACATTTCACCATCATGTAAAATGATTTTCTTAAATCAGTTTTTTGAGCTGATTATGTGGGAGGAAGTGTGGGGTTGAGCAAAGTCACTGAGAGAAGCTGAGTGGTAAGCGGTATTCTGTCTCTCTGGCTCTTATCCTTCTGTTTGTCTATTTTAAATTAAAAGTGGGGAAAATTGAAAGGTAAATGTGAGTCATTAAAGAGAATCAGGAGCAAGATTAAGATGACTATAAAACCTGTTTACTTGCTTAGGGTAGGTCATAAATTTGGTTCTAACCAAAAGGAGAAACCTGGTTAATTTCTCTTGCCATAGGATCCAGAAGAAAAGACAGAACAATTGCTTTGGGAAAAGTCTGTCCTTAGTACCAAAACCAGACAGTGCTCTCTCCCCAGAATCATAATGAAGGGCACTCTGTGCAGTGTAACAAGCAGTGTTCTTACAGTCTCCTAGCCACGGGCCCATGGTCAAACCCCACAGACTTGGCTCTATGATTGACCAAACCAAATGGCAACTTTCAAAGTAGCAACTCAATACAAGCAATCCTATTAGGGCCAATACTATGGGGATCCAAGGGTGGGGAATCTGCTGCTCTTCCTTGCAAAATGGGCATTAGAGTTCTGAGTATTTGGGCAATATATATGTGCTCCAGGCAGGCTATCAAATACAAAGGATTCCTTCCACCTAGTTGAGGATACAGATTGGGTAGCCATGAGTTTGCATTAAAATAGGTGGGAACTGAACAATGAGAACACTTCCACACAGGAAGGGGAACATCACACACAGGGACCTCTTGTGGGATGGGGGGAGGGGAGAGGGATAGCATTAGGAGATATACCTAATGTAAATAACAAGTTAATGGGTGCGGCACACCAACATGGCACATGTATACATATGTAAAAAACCTGAACGTTGTACACATGTACCCTAGAACTTTAAGTATAATAATAAAAAAAAAATTGTGGATTCTGTGTTAACACTCATGTGCCTTAACAATAATGCTGGAGAAAGGGTAGATATCCTTGCAGGAAAACTGAAGAGTTTTTTGTTAGGATATGTGCCTGAACAGAAAGATACCCCACTTGCATTAAGAAGGGTACAAGGGTGATTTACTGGTTGTATCATAAGCAGATTCCTTAACTGCTCTATACCTCAATTTTTTTTTTAATATGGTAGGTATAAGAATTAGAAATGCACTTATATCAATTGAGTGAAATAAAGTATAGAACACTGGACAACTGATAGTTATGACTTGTTAATCAATTTTCACAAGAAAGCCAACTGGAATTAGCTTAACAAATATGCTGGTCCAAATCTCAAAGGGCTTCATAATCTTTGATGTGAGTGACACGCAATAATACCGATAAATATAGAGCAAACCAGTAGTTTGTAATTAAAAGCCCAAATATTGGGGTCAAGTACCAGCGGAAGTCAGAAGAGAGAAATACCTGTCATATTGTCAGGGAATGCTTGGTGGAAGGTGTGACATGTGGAATTAGAAGAGGGAGAGGCTCAAGAGAACAGAGTGAAAAAAGCCGTCTGAGAGGGAAGCAATATGGGGATGGGAGCCTGTGTGACTCCTCTATGGGAAGAATTAACTAACGTTTCTAACAGGTCCCTCTAGGCATGATGAAATCTTTGGGGATTAAGAAACATCACAGATTCCCATGATGTCAAAAGGCAGCTTGTAAATTACCACACCATTGACTGATTTCTCACACTATGTAGACTCCGATGCTTATCAAAGTGCTGAAAGTGGAAGATGGAGAGGAAGCTGCCCCTGCCTTTTGAGGAGCTCAGTGTTTAGTTAGAGATAAAAGCTGAGAAACAAGTAATAACCCTGTGGAGAGTGGAATTGGGAAGAGAGTACTGTAGCTGGGTGCTCCAAGTGGCTGAAGTGGATGTGGGAGAGCAGTCAGTTGAAGTCCAGCGAAGTGTCCAACCAATCAAACAACCCAGTCAATCACTTGGTTAATTTATGCAAACTACACAGACCTGAGTAAATGTTTCAGGAAATTGACTAGCTGCTTGAGTGAATCAACCTAATCAAGTGTTTGCTGGCACTGTATAGACCCAGCCTTAACAATGCAAATATCACTGTAATCTCTTGCCTTTGAAATGATGCTGTGGTGTTTTCCAGGGCATTTGGGCTAGTGGTCTTGTCATGTTTTAACATTCTGCCCCACAGTAGGAAAAGAAGTGTTTTTTAATGGAGTATCATTTATTGTCTAAAATACAGCTCTGCCAATATTTTCAAATATTTCCAACATTGGCATTATTTCAGTGATACAAAGATGTATTTGAATCTCTTTTTAAAGGCTAAAGTTCTTTTTCTGGCCATTTGCTGGCAACCAATCTAAACTGAGCTGCTTTCGTTTATGACCATGCTCACTTTCCTAGCTTTTAAAAATATTTGCTTTTAAAGCTTTACAGATATATTTTTTTTCATGCCCACCCCAACCAATCACTTTTGAAATGGCTTGAGTGAAAGTTCAGAGTTTTATGAGCTTTCCTAAAGTAGTGCTATTTTTGGGAAGGAAAGAATGATATTTAGTTCTTTTCTTTCCCAAAAAACCAATTTTGTCTCCATGATCTACTCTACAGCAATGTTCAGAGTTATTTGAGGGATAAAGTGAGTACAGTTTTGCTTTTATCCCCTGGAGCTTGTACTAGTGAAAACACTGAATTTGCGCAAGGTCAGGGATGTACCTCTGTGACTTAGATTGGATAACCAATTTTGTAATCTGACTCTGCAGCCTCTTAGTCTTAACTTTAGTCAACAACAAGCACAAAGATAAACTTTGCCATTTAAGTGTGGGTATGAAGAGGGAAAAGGGAAGGAACAGGGAGAATAAGGTTAGTATAGCACAGCAGAGCAACTGTGGTTTTTTGTAGAGTAGATTACTACTTTACCTCTTAAGCTTATTTTGGGGCAGTGTACCTGTAGTACAGATAATGAGGTCTATAATATGGGCTTTTGTCCTACTGTCTATAGTCATTTGATCTGTTCAAGGGTCATAAACTCAAATGCCTATAGTGGTTGGTCCAAGCTACATAAACATATCATAACAGGCCAGCTGTGACACAATAGGGAATAGTATTGCCAATGGCAAACTGGAGACTGTCCATGAATTTGTGTAAGACAATTAAGGCTTTTCTGCAGACTGAATTTGGCCACTTAGCATGGTTGGTTTGCAACTCCTAAATTTAAAGTACACGAGAAGAAAATATATTTATACGTAACTGATAGAGATGTGCCAATTAATTATGCAGTGGTATCACTGTGTAGTTTGTCTTGTGTGTCCTTCTCCAATTTGATAAACAGGATAAAGAAACAGTGGATGGGGACATTCCGTCTTGGGGGAGATTCAGAATTTTCATTCATTTAGAAAACTGTTCCATTAGAGCATGACAATGAATCTTCCCAGCTTTAACTCTTGTGGTATGTCTTCTAGACAGCATAATTTGTGATGCACAGTTAGTGCTTATGGGGAAATAATTGAATAGATTAATAGCAATGTGTTTACACATGTGATTTTTGCTTTCATTATTAATGGAGTCTATTCTTTTTAACATATGTGTCCAGAATTTATATGAGGGTGATTATTTTCTATACCTCTTAAAACATAGGAGTTGTGATTTAATACTTAGGAAAGTCCCTTCTATCTAAAGGTTTGTAGGAGAAGTGTGTATAGTGTTTTGCATAATCAATAGAAAGCCACGGTGAGGTACATGAGATTTGGAGACAGAACCCAGCTTCCCAGGTTTGAATTCTGGTTCTAACATACATGATTTCTATAACTTTGAGCAAACTACTTAACCTTTTAAATCTTCAGTTTTCTCATCTGTAAAATAAAGTTTTTGTAAGGCTTAAATGAAGTGGTACAGGTAAAATGAACTGATCAATTCACGGTGCATAGGTGCTCAATAAATGTTTAGATATTTCTATTACTTACAATTATAATTAATATTATTACTAGAGATATAGGTGTTCAAATCTGATGTAGGGGCCATGGAGATTATTTGGAGTAAGTCTCAAGAATAATGTCAGGCTTGTAATATACAATGTTAGGAAAAACTTTAAAAAAATTAAAAGTTGAAGATTTTTAGGCTGGAGAAATGAAGCCTAAGAAAGAGAATATTGCTATTCAATCTGATTAAAGCATATGTTACTTAGGTCTATAGACCAAAAAATTAGAAGTTAACATAGAGGAAGATTTTTATAATTTTTAAGTGGAGAAAACATTATAAATAAAGTTAAAAAAATAAAGCAACAGACCCGGAGACAAAAATCACATCTGAAAAAATTCTTGTCACTATACTCAAGAAAATATTATTAAAAGAAGATACCATGCTTGGAAAAAAAAAAAAAAGGAAAGAAATAAAAGGCCTCAGGGTAGTTTCTGGAGAGCCACTGATTAAGGATATATAGAATGGCCTTTGGGAGAAGTTTTAGATAGAAGCTCTTCTCTCTAGATTGTAAGGCAAAAGATGCTTTTCAAGTCAGTATTTAGTAGAAATAACAACAACAAAAAGCAAAAATAAAATTTAAAAATAGAAAACTTTTATCCTTCTTACCTTATAGAAAAAAACCACAAGCTCTTAGTCATCCCCTCTTGTATCCAAATCTGGAGGAGATCCATACTGGGGAGAGCTGGAGTTCTGCGAAGGGAATGGATGATTTGAGGGCTAAGTGGTCTTTTATATTTTCTTAAATTTCCTATGTTCATGCATAGTTAAAGGTCTGGGCTATTTATCTCCGGTGGGAATTAAGATTGCTATTGATTTTTTAAGTACCCCAAATTGAGGCAGTAAATGAACCTTTACAAAGTACAGGGCTTCAATTTTCTGTAAGGAGCAGAGCATTGCTAGAAAGATGGTTGGAACAGTCTTCTTTGGTGGTAGACTACACAATTTGAGTGTCCCAGGAGTACGGCCTGACGGGGGTGGGGAGGGATGGGCAAAAAGAGCTCACTCCTCTGAAATGCTGCTACAGGCCAGTCACTCCACCAGTGAAAGTAAGTTGAATGTGACAGTGTTGTGGAACAGGAGTCCTGAGGGAAATAGTGATGCCCAATTACAGGAAATGCTAAAGTAGAAAGTGTGAGAGCTATTGGAGCACGTCTGTGAGGATTAAGTTCCTGGGATAAGCACAGTGGTGTCATCGGGGCTTACAAAGAGAACAAACTGTAGCTCTGAAAAGTGCTGAACCATGAATATATTTTAAATCTACGTTTGGAATAAGAGGAATCACAAAAGAATAGGTTCACTGCTTGGACATGATGGTGTGACAGGATAGATATGGAGAAAAGAAAGACCAATTCACATCTTCATTTACTTCATATTTTGCTTTCTAGAAGAGCTAATACTCTTCAGATTGGGACAGGGGAGGACAAGAAATATGAATATGAACAACGAATTAATTCCTAAGATAGATGAGGAGAAAATAGAAGGTCTAGGCCCTGTCACTGCCCCAGGCACAGATGTAGAACTTCTTAGGTATTAAAGGAATGTGAAGATTTGGCCCTGAAATGGTAGAGTTCTGCAGGCACTTAAGGAGCTTAAGAAGAATCTGAAGATGGAGAGATATTGAGATTTTCAACAATGGTACAAAGATTTTTGGAAGTTCAGAACAACAGTATTGATGTTAGGATAGTTTGTAGTGCTTTAGCAGATAACTGAATGATTTTTTATGAAATAAGTGAGCTACATACATATATTACACTAACATAAACATACCTTTGAGAATAAGGTGATCTTATTAATTTGTTGATGTACTGTGTTTTTATTTCAACAGAGTATTTCTTAAAAGCTTTAGGGTTTATAACAGAGAGAGAGATACAATAAGAATGTGAACTTCATGAGGGCACCATTAGATGGATTTAGGTGGATTTGCAGTGGGAGGAGCAGCCATGTTCAAAAAGGGCCAAACCAGGTGGAGATCTCTAGAACATTTCAGGGCTCTTCATTGGCTCCATTCTCTTCAGGTCATTGAAAATAAATAGTTTAAAAAAAATAGTGTAAGTGGAGATATAGAAAAATATGTCAAATTTGCAGATAATGACAAATTAAATATTTCAATATGATATTAACATTTTTAAAGCCTCTAGATACTGAAACAAGAGGGGAAAAAACAAAAGGAAGAAATGTAGTGGAGCTAAGTATAAGATTCAGCATTTATATTTCAAGCAGTGACTTGAACCAATACTGGATGTGGAGGTCTGATCTGACAGTAGTCTACATAAAGAAAACCTGGGGTTTGTGTTGACCACACAGTTGGCTTGATGTGAACCAACTGTGTGGTTCCTCTGCTGAAGAAATTAATCCTATATAACAAATGCCCCAAACCTAATGCCAGTGTAACCTGCATTAACAGAAGAGGATTGTCCAGCTCTTAGGAAGTTATAGTCCACTGCTCTTCACTGGTAGACCACATCTTAAAAGTAATATTAATGCTTCAGAGAGGGTCAGCCAAGACAGTCAGTGAGTCTGGAAACCATGTAACATTAGAAGTCTGGGGAAGAAGAAGAGTCAGGGACATCCTTTCTATCCAAGAATATTTAAAAGGGACGTCATGCAAGAAAAAAGTAGTTTTCCTATTGTGAATTTGGCAGATATAGGATAAATAGATGCACATTTTAGCTAAATAGACACAAGATTCTTTTTATTTTGAACTACTAGTGCTAGTCAGCGTGTTATGGGTTTCATTAGGATGTAGTTAATTCCCTGGTTTAGAAGTGTTCCAAATAGAATTCATTTAACCGATCTTTAATGAGTACCTATTATGTGTCAGACACTGTTCTAGGTGCTGAGGGTAGACTGAGATGGTGAAGATTAAGAAAAGTATGAGTTGACATAAACGGAGAGTAAACTGATACATATCAATGGCATTTCCCCCGTTAGTCCTAGAGCTGGGACTTTGGCGCAAAGCTGAGGACCAGAAAATTAAGTGCCCCTTTTTCTAAGTTGAAGGTGCTGCTGGCCCCTGGAATAGGGGCCCCTGGAATACTCTCGAAGTACTCATTGAGAGGCAGTGGGTAAGAACCAACCTTACCACTAAACCCACCTGCACCAGTCAGTATAAGAAGACTGGGAGGAGTGAACCTTCTGGGGAGTGCTTTTTCAGAATTGAACTATCCTCTTTTCTCCCATGAGGGAGAAGACCTCAGGTGTTAGAGCAGCTCCACTTGCAGGCATCTGGGGAGTGGCCAAGGTGCAGGAGCTGTACCAAGGTGTAGGAGCAGGAGTTTGAAGTGCTCAACTTGAGGAAAGGCAAAAGTATCATGGCAACCCCCCTGGAAGGGTAGCAGAGAGGGTGCTGCCTTCAGAAAACCCCACTCCTCACCTGGGCAGATTTCCTAGTCAAGACTATACTGACTCAGCATAAAACCTTGAAAACCTTTTATTCGCCAGGCATATAAAAAGCATCTCTTGAGTGTTGATAATAGGGGAGGCTGTGTGTATGTTGTATGGTGAGGTTGGGGGACAGAGGGCATATCAGAACGCTGTACTTTTTGCTCAATTGTGCTGTAAAACTAAAACTCTAAAAAATAAAGTCTATTAAAAATGGAACTTTATCTAATAAGGAGGCTCCCTATCTCTCAGACTGGCAAACTGGATAAAGAGTCAAGACCTATTGGTGTGCTGTATTCAGGAGACCCACCTCAAATGAAAAGACAAACATAGACCCAAAATAAAGGGATGGAGGAAGATCTACCAAGCAAATGGAAAGCAAAAAAAAAAACAAACAAACAAACAAACAAACAAAAAAAACAAATAAAAAAAACCCCAAAACACCAAAAAACAGAACAACAACAACAACAACAAAAAAAACAGGAGTTGCAATCTTGGTCTCTGATAAAACAGACTTTAAACCAACACAGATCAAAAGAGGCAAAGAAGGGCATTACATAATCATAAAAGGATCCATTCAAAAGAAGAGCTAACTATCCTAAATATATATACACCCAATACAGGAGCACCCAGATTCATAAAGCAAGTCCTTAGAGACCTACAAAGAGACTTAAACTTCCACACTATAATAGTGGGAAACTTTAACACTCAATATTAGACAGATCAATGAGACAGAAAATCAACAAGGATATTCAGGACTTGAACTCAGCTCTTAACCAAGCAGACCTAATAGACATCTACAGACCTCTCCACCTCAAATCAACAGAATATACATTCTCAGCACCACATTGCACTTATTCTAAAATTGGCCACATAATTGGAAGTAAAACTCCTCAGTAAATGCAAAAGAAGAGAAATCACAACAAACTGTCTCTCAGACCAAAGTGCAATCAAATTAGAACTCAGGATTAAGAAACTCACTCAAAACCACACAGATACATGGAAACTGGATACCTGCTCCAGAATGACTACTGGGTAAATCATGAAATGAAGGCAGAAATAAAGATGTTCTTTGAAACTAGTGAGAACAAAGATACAACGTACCCGAATCTCTAGGACATATATAAAGCAGTGTGTAGAGGGAAATTTATAGCACTAAATGCCCACAAGAGAAAGCAGGAAAGATCTAAAATTGACACTCTAACATCACAGTTAGAAGAACTAGAGAAGCAAGAGCAAACAAATTCAAAAGCTAGCAGAAGACAAGAAATAACTAAGATCAGAGCAGAACTGAAGGAGATAGAGACACAAAAAAACCCTTCAAAAAAATCAATGAATCCAGGAGCTGGTTTTTTGAAAAGATCACAAAATGGATAGGCCGCTAGCAAGACTAATAAAGAAGAAAACAGAGAAGAATCAAGTAGATGCAATAAAAAATGATAAGGGGGATGTCATCACTGATCCCACAGAAATACAAACTACCATCAGAGAATACTATAAACACCTCTATCCAAATAAACTAGAAAATCTAGAAGAAATGGATAAATTCCTGGACACATACACCCTCCCAAGACTAAACCAGGAAGAAGTTGGGTCTCTGAATAGACCAATAACAAGTTCTGAAATTGAGGCAATAATTTATAGTCTACCAACCAAGAAAAGTCCAGGACCAGACAGGTTCACAGCTGAATTCTACCAGAGGTACAAAGAGGAGCTGATACCACTCCTTCTGAAACTATTCCAATCAATAGAAAAAGAGGGAGTCCTCCCTAACTCATTTTATGAGGCCAGCATCATCCTGATACCAAAGCCTGGCAGAGACACAACAAAAAAGAGAATTTTAGGCCGATATCCCTGATGAACATCGATGCGAAAATCCTTAATAAAATACTGGCAAACTGAATCCAGCAGCACATCAAAAAGCTTATCCACCATGATCAAGTTGGCTTCATCCCTGGGATGCAAGGCTGGTTCAACATTCACAAATCAATAAATATAGTCTATCACATAAACATAAACATAACCAATGACAAAAACCACATGATTATCTCAATAGATGCAGAAAAGGCCTTCGACAAAATTATGCAGCCTTTTATGCTAAAAACTCTCAGTAAACTAGCTATTGAGGTAACATATCTCAAAATAATAAGAGCTATTTATGACAAACCCACAGCCAATATTGTAGTGAATGGGCAAAAACTGGAAGTATTCCTTTTGAAAACTGGCACAAGAAAAGGATGATCTCTCTCACCACTCCTATTCAGCGTAGTGTTGGAAGTTCTGGCCAGAGCAATCAGGCAAGAGAAAGAAATAAAGGGTATTCAATTAGGAAAAGAGGAAGTTAAATTGTCTCTGTTTGTAGATTGATTTGTGAATGTTGAACCAGCCTTGCATCCCAGGGATGAAGCCAACTTGATCATGGTGGATGAGCTTTTTGATGTGCTGCTGGATTCAGTTTGCCAGTATTTTATTAAGGATTTTTGCATCGATGTTCATTAGGGATATTGGCCTAAAATTCTCTTTTTTTTTGTTGTGTCTCTGTTTGTATATTTAGAAAACCCAATCATCTCAGCCCAAAATCTCTTTAAGCTGATACGCAACTTCAGCAAAGTCTCAGGATACAAAATCAATGTGCAAAAATCACAAGCATTCCTATACACCAATAACAGACAGAGAGCCAAATCATGAGTGAACTCCCATTCACAATTGCTTCAAAGAGAATAAAATACCTAGGAATCCAGCTTACAAGGAATGTGAAGGGCCTCTTCGAGGAGAATTACCACTGCTCAATGACATAAGAGAGGATACAAAAAAATGGAGGAACATTCCATGCTCATAGATAGGAAGAATCAATATTGTGAAAATGGCCGTACTGCCCAAGGTAATTTATAGATTCAATGACATCCCCGTCAAGCTACCACTGACTTTCTTCAGAGAATTGTAAAAAACTACTTTAAATTTCATATGGAACCAAAAAAGAACCTGCATTGCCAAGACAATCCTAAGCAAAAAGAACAAAGCTGGAGGCATCACGCTACCTGACTTCAAACTATACTACAAGGCTACAGTAACCAAAACAGCATGGTACTGGTATCAAAACAGATATATAGCCCAATGGAACAGAACAGAGGCCTCAGAAATAATACCACACATCTGCAACCATCTGATCTTTGACAAACCTGACAAAAACAAGCAATGGGGAAAGGATTCCCTATTTAATAAATGGTAACTGGGAAAACTGGCTAGCCATATGTAGAAAGCTGAAACTGGATTCCTTCCTTACACCTTATACAAAAATTAACTCAAGATGGATTAAAGTCTTAAATGTAAGACCCAAAAACCACGAAAACCCTAGAAGAAAACCTAGGCAATACCATTCAGGACATAGGCGTGGGCAAAGACTTCATAACTAGAACACCAAAAGCAATGGCAACAAAAGCCAAAATTGACAAATGCGATCCAATTAAACTAAAGAGCTTCTGCACAGCAAAAGAAACTATCATCAGAGTGAACAGGCAACCTACAGAATGGGAGAAAATTTTTTCAATCCATCCATCTGACAAAGGGCTAATATCCAGAATCTACAAAGAACTTAAACAAATTTACAAGAAAAAAAAAAAAAAAACCATCAAAAATTGGGCAAAGGATATGAACAGACACTTCTCAAAAGAAGACATTTATGCAGTCCACAGACATATAAAAAAATGCTCATCACCACTGGTCATCAGAGAAAGGCAAATCAAAATCACAATGAGATACCATATCACACCAGTTAGAATGGCAATCATTAAAAAGTCAGGAAACAACGGGTGCTGGAGAGGATGTGGAGAAATAGGAACGCTTTTACACTGTTGGTGGGAGTATAAATTAGTTCAACCATTGTGGAAGAGAGTGTGGCAATTCCTTATGGATCTAGAACTAGAAATACCATTTGACCCAGCAATCCCATTATTGGGTATATACCCAAAGGATTATAAATCATTCTAGTATAAAGACACATGCACATGTATGTTTATTGTGGCAATATTCACAATAGCAAAGAGTTGGGACCAATCCAAATGCCCATCAATGATAGACTGGATAAAGAAAATGTGGCACATATACACCATGGAATACTATGCAGCCATATAAAAGGATGAGTTCATGTCCTTTGCAGGGACATGGATGGAGCTGGAAACCATGATTCTCAGCAAAATATCACAAGGACAGAAAACCAAACACCACATTTTCTCACTCATAAGTGGGAGTTGAACAATGAGAACACAAGGTCACAGGGAGGAGAACATCACACACCTGGGCCTGTCCGGGGGTAGGGGTTTGGGGAAGGGATAATGTTAGGAGAAATACCTAATATAAATGATGAGTTGATGGGTGCAGCACACCAACATGGCACATGTATACCTATGTAACAAACCTGCACGTTGTGCACATGTACCCTAGAACTTAAAGTATGTACTTATAAAAAAAAAAATCACCTAGAAATGATATGATTCTAATTGTTGAAGTAGCTCTAGCTGCTTCTACTGAGAGCAAGCCTAGCTCCTCTATTTTTCAGAATTGCAAAGATTTAGCTAATAGAGACGATAGAGCTTGCTTTTGACCAGCTCCCTTGTGGACTGTCTCTGGAGAGGATATTGACTACCAGTGAGTTGTATACAACTTGAAAAAAATGTAAATATTGAATATACAGGAAACTCCAAGAAATGTTTGTTCCTGCACCTAGCACAGCACCTGGCACATAGGAAGCATCCAGTACATGTTTGTTCATATGAATAAATGAACAAATGGACTGTTGGACTAAAAGAGAGGCAGCTCCCAATCTCTAAACTAGCACATAGTGGAGCTAAAACACTGCACTTTGGCAAGGAGGAGGATGGGGGACAATATTGTTGTTTCATAACAGTCAAGCAAAATAGAGAATAAAGAGAGTCTCTTCCTTCATGCAGCTTTTCTCCTGGGTATGGTGGCTGGTAATGATGGTCCCCAAGGGTCTAGTGTCTGAGGAAAGAAGAATAAGAAGTTTTAAGGAGATAATGAAAAGAAGCGTGTAAAAGGAGAGATTTCACTCCACTCTCTTTCGAAAGACCCTGTAGTCTAACTTGTTCTGGGAACAGAAAGAGCCTAGATTTGAATCAATTTTGAGATGGATATTTTAAAATGAATAGGGCCAAGTCTTAAATGTCAAAGTGGGACTGCTCTTAGGCTCAAGTGGCTGAAAAGCTATAGAATTTGGCCAAGTTTCTACAAAGGATCTGATTCCTCTCAAAAAGGGGAAGTTGATATGGCACTGTTAGGGGAGTGGCTTTATGTTTATGTCTTCGCAAGTGGAGATTTTTCTATAAAATTATTACATAAAGAAAACAACAAAAGCATAGAAGGAAGTGAAGGAAATAAAATGGAATTGGTGAGATGGTAGGAAGGGGAGGGCAGTGGAGTGGGAGGGATGAAGCTTTTCTAGGTAGGGTGTGGTGGGATTGCCCTGAGGAGGTGGCCTTGGAGCTGATGTCTGCTTGGAAAGAAGGACCTAGCCATGTGAAAACATGAGTGAGCTCTGCAGGCAAAGGCAACAGCAGGTACTAAAACCAGGAACATGAAGTCCAGTGTGACTCGAAGGAGGGAAGACCTGGTATGTGTTGAGGTCAGGGATCAGTTTCTGGGAGGCTTAGTGGGCTACAGGAAAGTTTGGATTTTATTTTTTTCTCAGTGTGAAGTCTCTGGAGGGTTTCAGTCAGAAAAGGGATGTCGTTTCTTGTGTATGCTTTTGAGTGATGTGTGAAGAATGGAGAGGACAGGATGAGCGTGGAAACAGGGAGACCCAGTTCCACTGTAACTAGCTCTATTTTCTGACTATCATATTAACATCTCAATTGTTGTCATCATTAATGATGAATACAGAATAGTCCCCAGAAAACAGTGGAAACTCCTGATGGTGAATGCTGGGCAAGTCTCTTTCTGTCTCCCTTAGCTTCATAGCAATTGTGAAAAATTGCTATTAAAATATTAACAGCTGTCATGTCCTCAGTGCTCAGTAAGTGCCGTGCCCTGAGCCAGGCATATTAATTAGTCTTACCTTATTTAATCCTAATAAGACTATGCACCAGCGATGCTGTAGAAGAGGTGGCAGCTGTGAATAGCCAAATACAAGACTTGACAAGCTATCAATTTTGTCAAGCAAATTATTAGCAGTGCAGTAATTTAAAACCAATTCCATATTTGACTAAATTCCATCTTTTAAAAAAAGCAACTTTATTACTTTATTTACAGGTCTAGCCTTGGAGAAAAGACTTTTTCTTTTCTCCAAGGACACGTGAAATAGTCCTCCCTACATGCAGAGATATTTTGAAGTTACAGGCAGTGTCAGGAATACATCTCGTAAAAATTACTGATCATTTTCTAAAATGCCCTTCAGATGTTATGGCTTTTAATATTTAGAAATTATATGTTACACAGAAAAACTACATTGGAACCCACTATTTATGGAGGGCCTCACTTTAATGAGCAAACAAGATTCCATGGAACTGTGCAAACACTGAATGAAGAATGAGCGTGGATTTGAAATTGGAAATTTTTGTCAGCCAAGGAGATTTTTTAGGGGTCTGTCTCCATGAATTCAGTTTTACAGTTTTTACTTGATGAAATGATCAAAGCCTTTTGGTTCTAAGCTAACATCCCTTTGAAATGTAAAATTAATAGTTTAAAACTTAAAGGAGAAATAATCTTGGTTTTAGGTTTTAGAATATGACTAGCTGTTGTGACTATTTGGAGACAAATTTTCTCCTTTAATACCACTGTCCAGGTTTGAAAATTAACCTCTTTTATGTACAGTTGGAAAGTATTTTCAGTATTTGTCCTTTTTGCATACTGTGTGGTTCTATGAATAACCTGAGGGTTGTTGGCACTAATTGATAACAAAGACTTAAAAATAGGTTTTGCCATGATAATAAACTATAAATAATGGATGAATAAAGAACATTTTATAATTGCTTAAATTTTATTCTGAGAGTGGGTGGCATTAATTGATAACAAAGACTTAAAAATAGGTTTTGCCATAATAATAAACTATAAATAATGGATGAATAAACAACGTTTCATAATTGTTTAAATTTTGTTCTACATAAAGAAAAATTACCTGTGATAAAAGCAGAGAAAACCTGTTATGAAGAAAACAGTTTGGAAAACCAAAGTACTACTGAAAACATAAAAGTATCATTTCAGGGTATTAGAGAGATAAAACACCCTGTAAGTGGAAGTGTGCAGTTACTTCACACCCATGCTAGACCACACAAGACTAAGGGGGTCACAGCTGGGTTTCTAGAAAGTCACCTACTCCAAATTATTATGTTACTACCATCAATTGAACATTTTGCTAGGCATTTAAAAACATATTCTCATAATATAGATCTTACTCTCATTTTATAGATGCAGAAGCTGAAGCTTAGAGAAATTAAGTGGGAGAATTGGGTTTTGAACTGAAGTCACTATGCTACACTGCCTTTTAGTTATTGTAAAAAGGTGTAACAAGGTATACAGAAAAGGTGTATACCTTGTATACAGAAAAAGGTATACAGAAAAGTGTATACCTTTTACAGAAAAGGTGTAAAAAGGTATACAGAAAAGTATAATACTTTTGCAGTACAATTAATGAGTTTTTTTTGATTAGTAAAAAGTATTCTCTTTCTGTCTCTGATGTCTTTCTTTCCCGATTCACATGCTTCTTCCGACAAGTCATGATCTTGGAAACTGTGGACTCAACCTATTCTTTTTTTTTTTTTAATATTTTTAAAAAGTTTTATTGAAGTTTAATTGATCCACAAAAATTGCACATATTTAATGCTTACATTTTGATGAGTTTGGGCATATGTATGTACCTGTGAAAACCATCACCACAATAGAGGTGCTACCAAAAATTTCCTTATGTTCTTCTTTTCTTCTAGTGTTTACTTTCTTCTGTTTTTACTTTATTTTTTGTGGGAAGAACACTTAACATGAGACTTATCCTCTTAACACATTTTAAAGTACACAGGACTATGTTGTTAATTGTACGTACTATATTGACCAGCAGATTTCTAGAACTTATTCATCCCACATAACTAAAATTCAATAATAACTATTGAACAACAATTTCCCATTTTCCCTTTCCCCCATCTCCTGGAACCCACAATTCTATTTTCTGCTTCTGTGAAAAGAAGTGTCTAAAATTTTGACTAAATTAATTAAAATATCTAAAATAGTCAAAATTTTAGATACCTCATATAAGTGGAATCATAGAGTATTCCTCCTTCTATGGCTTGCTTATTTCATTTAGCATAATGTCCTCTAGATTCATGCATGTTGTTGTGAATGGCAGGATTTCCTTCTGTTTTATAAGACTGAATAATATCCCATTGCCTGTATATACCACATTTTCTTTATTCATTCATCTATCAATGGACATTTGGGTTGTTTCAATATCTTGGCTATTGTGAATGATGCTACAGTGAAGATGGGGGAGCAGATATTTCTTTGAGACCCTAACTCAACCTATTCTTATTCACCTTTTGGTCTGAAACGATATCCCTTATTCTCCCTTTGTTCCCCACCCCATTCCTCCCGCTACCCCCATGCCTCTCCATCTCTCTTCCCCTGTCAGGGTTGGATGCATGAGTGGTCTGTGGTACTTTGGGTAGGGTAAAGAATTATTATAGTCATTAAATTTAAAAAATAATATTTTTTATTATAAGTTGACATTTGCAATTGAAACCGATTTATATATTTAATTGCATCTCCATTTTTAAATGAATTAAGTTTTGGACAAATCCTTCAAACATCTAGAAGATCCTTATAGACCACATTGGAACTATACTCGAAGAACCACTGCTTCCAGGGTTACTTACAGTTCAGACAATTAACACACAATGACCTGTGTTGCCATAATAAAATTTGTATTGGAAAAAACCATTATCAGTTCAAAGGAAGAAACTAAGTGGTGTTATTCTAATACCATCCAAAGGCAGTTTTAACTGTGGCTTACTAGCATGTTTGGGCTGTGAGCCGGCTAGTTTCTAGCCAGAAAAGTTAGAACTGGTAAGAGCAGTTTTAATACTGTTGTCAATTATTAATCACCTACAACATAGGACTTAGGTTTGGATGACATATTGTTTCATCAGCATTCAACTCAATTATAAAACTGAAATGGAAGGACACAAATTGTTAAAAAAAAAATCCTCTAAAGTCAGAGACCTAAGAATTGCTCATATCTTTTCATTGTATTTTGTAGTATCCTTTCTAATCTGAATCTAATCTTATATATTTACCACCTTAAAAATGATTGGATTCAGTGTAACAAACTTAATAACTATTATTAGTTGTATGGCTAAATTAATCTTGTTTTCTAAAAATGTTTTTATGTCAATAGCTGAGGTCCCTGTTTTAAAAGACCACGGCAAGTAGATTTTCTAGTGACATCACAGATGTATATTGTATTTTTCTGAATAAAGTCTACTAGGGATATTTAATTTAGGTGTAATTTAACAGAGTTAGAAGATCTACCAGTTTGAATCATTGATTGATTGAACTGTCCAAAGAACTGGATTGACTCACCTTTTTATACCGCCTACAGCGACACAGCTGTAATGATTACATTGAGGGGTAATATAGAGTTAACTTGCTGGAAGTTAGTATCATCACTTAGTAGCCACCTTTATTGTTAGAAAAATTATCAAGGAGAGAAAACAACAGTTTAGACTTGGGCTTACTATATTTCTGAGAAGTTGGTTTCTTTAAAAAAATTTTCCTTCTGTAGTACCTTTCTGGCTTCAGTTCCTTAAAGGAAGCAGCTGGGAAGGTGTAGGACAGTAGTGAGGGCAGGGTTTCAGCGGAAAACATTGCTGGCCAAATTCCTCCACGGTGTGGAAGCCAAGACTTTAGAGTCTTTCTGTTTCTTTTGGTCTCTGTCTCTCTTCCTCTCTCTTCTTTAAATAACAATTGCTGTATTTGCAATACTTGTGAATGTAAGTGAGTGTAAGTGGCTTTCTCCTGTAGCAGCCTTTTGAAAAATGTGAAGACGTTATTCCTCGTAAGCATTTAAAACTAAAGTTGAAAGAATAGAAAGTGTTGGCAATTGTACATCACACAATAGCTTATCTCTTCTTCAATAATGTAGTGTTCAGCACAGTATCCATTCCCTTAGCCAAGGCAAGCTCTGTGGAATTGCCCTTTCTCCCACTTAAAAAGAGCTTTAGTTTCCTTCCTCTACCTACTCTGAATGGTAATTGGACATTGACATTCTTGTTTCCTGATTTATGATGATGATTAGGGCAACAGAAGAATAATACAAATTTGGCCACTGTCACATAAAATAAAATGAAACATACTCTGAATAATTACAAGGCTAGATGATGATGGTTCTTCCACCCACCTTCTTAGGAGGGAACCAGTGAGGCAACACATTTGTATTAAATGAATGGGCATTTTTGAGCTTGGTCAAGATGATGATACCATTCACACCTAGTTCCTACAGGAAAATATGAATTTTAAGTATCCCTATATGTGGCTACTGTTTTATCACTAGAGTTATAAACATTTTGTTCTTACTGTCCCTTGCCTGCCAGACTTCCCTAAAAGAAGTGAAATAGTCAGAAAGACAACTCATCAGGGAGGTGATGCTTCGTAAGGGGCTTCCGGCTGCTCTCCTAGGGGAGATGTTTGTTTTCTTTATTTCTGTGCTGGTTCAAGGTGAGAGAGAGAGACAGCTGTGAATGTGAGGGGTCACAGAAAGATGAGAGCAGGGTGAATTCATTACCCCATGTGCAACCTCTCTCTGCTCAGGACTGTGCCCAGGCATATGACCCACACTGTATTTTTAGGAAAAGAAGAGTGACTACTGAAAGTTCTTTTCTAGTATAGCTTTGTGATTACATAATACTAACTTATTAGCCTTTTGAAAATGGAAACAATCCTTAAAATATTCTTTTTATGGTCTGCATGCTATTCTGATAATGGGCACAATTGCCACATTTGGGCTTCTGTGTATTTATAATCTTTGCCTCAGAATTTAAGTAGAAACCCTCTTTTCATGTTACACTTAATTAGGTTGGGATCCGTTCTGTAGGAATGAATTTTATTAGCTTTTACTTCTGTTTCTTTTAATGAAAATTCCTTAAATGCAGTTCAGTGTAGAGAAAGGGCAAAAGAGAAAGGAGATAATGTTTGCAGAGAGCTTGCAGTGGTGTAGATAGGCCTTTGTGCTCATTGTGTTTGTTTATAAAGGATCTCATTTAATACTCACAAAATATAGGTATTCAGGAAACCAAAGCTCAGACAGACTGGGTGACTTGCTTTGGGTAACATAATTAGCATTCAATAGAGATAAGATTCAAATCCTAAGGATTTTGGCTTCAAAGCTATATCAGATTGGACACACCTTACAGTGAAATTTGTGTGGCAATGGACAATGTTATAGAGTGTAATGATTCTTGGTGTTTATAATACTTGTTCAAGCTGGCCAGAGCTGATTTTTACATATCCTGTAAAATGGCAGTGTCATGACAAATCAATGTGTATATAATTAGGAAAAGGAAAATGTTAGAAATCTATTTATGCTTTAATAATTAAAAAGGCACTGGTCTCCTGCCAAATTGACATACATTTTGGAATCAGACTGTAAGATAATTGTTTCATGTTGCTTATGATAAATAATGCCATTTAAATGTCTAACCATTTGCTGTAGCACCTGGCTGAGCTCTCAGAACAACACTCCCATTACTTCCTCAGATGGTCTTGAGTCATATATGACAATGCAGAAAGTTTGTTTTTAAGGAGAATGTTATGATGTGACAACTGTGTCTTTAAATATACCAGTTTTAAGCTTCCAAAAGATAACTTTTACAATTCCAAAGCATTATCCTAAATAAGGTAACACATTCATTGTGTGGTTTGATTATCCCATGTGTTTGTGTAGTGACTGTGTCTATATTGTAAAAAGGGACTTGAAATGGTTTCTATTTTTGTTTCTGTATATGTCATCCCTACTTTGATCACTTCCTTAACAATAATAACTCCTCCTCTCACCCCTGTGTCAACTAGGGATTGTATTTGATTTCAAGTAAAAGAAACTGGTCTACATTGGCTTAAACATATAGGAGTCTGCTTTTCTCACATAACAAAGTGTATAGCTAGAAAGTCTATGCAGTGGCTGCAGGATGCCCTCAGAGCTCTAGTGTCATCTGTTTTTCCCTTGTGTCTTCCTTAGTACATGGCTTTCATTCTTATGGTTGCCTCATGTTACAAGATGACTGATCCACTTCCAACCTGTTGTTCAAGGAAAGAAAAAGAAAATCAGGTGTCAAGCAGGAAGGGGCTGTGTTACCACTGGGAAAGCAAAACTTCCTGGTAATCCTTAGCAGCCTCCTGCGTATGTCTTATTGGTCTGAATTGTCATAGTCACTCCTTAGCTACAGGGCAGGCTGGCAAAATCAGTAATTTATCTAGGCACATAGCTACCCGAAAACAATGTGGGGTTCTGTTAGTAGGTAGAACTGGTGAATGTATATTGGGTAACAAGTGAGCAGTGTCCACCCTGACCCAAACCCCAGCCCTGAACTGCCTGCTTACACTTGGCTTTGGGACTAGAATGGAAAATCGAGGAGGAAATGAAAAAAAAAAAAAAAAAAAAAAGAGCCCGCTTCCCGCTTTAAGATTTTCAGGGGGCTCTTTATTGCTTTCCATTGTGTGTTTTCCTCTTCTCTTCCTTGGTGTTTGCTGTCTCTGTTCCCTCTGACTTTGGCGATCACTTTTCCTTATTATTATTATTTTTTGTTACTCACTTGCCAGGTATGGCATTTTCTTAGTGTAACCTTCTCTAACACTCCAGGCAAAGTTAGGCAGCTGCCTTTTATATATGCCCAGCACCTGGACCTTGTTTTTGTGTTTGATTTTTTCTTTTTTGCATATTTATTGCAAGTGTAGTTATTGGGGTGTGTGTGTGTGTGTGTGTGTGTGCGTGCACGTGTGTGTATTTGTCCAGTGCTTTGCTCTGTTCTTCACTAGGCTATAAATTCCTCGAGGCCAGAGGCCATATTTACTTTGTGTTTGTATATTCCTCCTTGCCCCAGTATCTAACACAGTGCCTAGGATAAAGTGGATTCTCAATAAACATTTGAATAAATTAATAATGAATATATTTTGTTCGCTTTTCTTTTTTTGAAAAAATGCATTTCTTTTCATCCTCTTACTCTGTTCTCACTTTAAGCATTATTTAAGTATTTTCATTAATATTAATCCATTCATTTATATTTCTTTTTCTCTGTCCCTGCTTTTCTCTCTCTGGATTAATCTTCCCCTCTCTGAGATGAGTATTATCTTTACATTTCCCTTCCAGTTTTCCTACTCAGGTTTCAGTTATCACACATCTGACTGCCTACTGCTTTTTAACTAGAATGCCTCTCCATCACCCCACACTCAACAAGTTCCAAATGACATGCATCAGCTTCCCATCTCAATTTTCTAGCCTCTGAGAAAGATGACACTTTCTTCTTTGAAAATGATGACACCTTATTTTAGCTACTTAAGCTTGAGAACTTGGTGTCATTTATGACATCATTTATTGATATCACTAAGGGCTATTTCTGCAGCCAATAGCTAGAGCTATTTGCCAATATTTATTTATTTGCCAATTTCTATTTGGCAAATAGCTCTAGCTATTCTGTATTCTTATTGCCATAACCTAGGAGTACAACATGTAGGGTTGTAGGTGCTGGTACATGTGGGATGGCAAGATCAAGGGTGACAGGAGTCAGCTGACCAATGTTCCCCATCAAGCACCGGACACGGGCTTTGACAATTCACCACCCCAGTACACTCACTTACATACCATGTTTTGGTGCTCATGACTCATGGAATAATCAGTTTAGATAATTTTGGATTACTTTGTAGTAAAATTTAAGAGGACTTAGCTACTTAAAATAGGTAGTGAATTTTATGATGGTAGATATGGACAACTTTTGCAGTATTGATGAAAAGATCAGAAAACAGTATTAAAATCTACAGATTATAGTTGCAGTAATAAAGGGTTTGTAAAGACAGATTACATGTTCCCACTCAATCAATCTTATGGAGAAATTAGTGGAAATATTTTGAAATTAATAGGTATGAAATTTAGGAAAGTTAGCTCAATTGCTTCATAGATGATCTCATTAATCAAGATGTGCACTTTTATAGAAAATAGTGAATTATCTGAATATATTGAATGAATAAATGAATAAGGCAGTGTCCCTGTGATACTAAGATGATTGTTTGAAAAGTGAAAAATTTTAATAAACTTTCAGTATTTATAGTCAGAACTACCAGTTGTAAAAAAACTATGAGCAAAGCCACATTTAATATGAATCTTCTAAAAGCATCTTGTGAATGTATAACTTTTGCATGCCTTTAGATTCGTGACTTATGTAGTATTTCAGAAATTGAAAGGACATATCATACATTACCCTAGTTATTTATTATTAGGAATGCAGATTTCTTTAGGAACTTTTTTCTGTTTGGATTGAGAAAGAGCAATGGTTTATGATACAGTTCGTTTTTTAGTTTGGTGCATTTGTCAAATTGAAATTTATCTCTGTCACCATGTTCTATGGGAGAGGATTTTTTGATAGATACATATTTGGATACATAGGGCACAGAGGCAGTAACATGATTACGTTGTTCTTAATTTCCCTGATTTTATATCATTTTTCTTGCTTTGTCATTCAAGCATTAATTTGATTATGGGGATTACACACAGAGAAAAGTGTTGTTTTTGGAATGCATAAAGACTTTGTTTCCTTTTAAGTTTACTTCACCTAGTTCTGGTCCTTTTAGTGTATCTAGGATTGGAATGTAGGAATTAGGGCCATGCTTAGATTTCTGCTACAGTCTAACTCCCGTGGGAGGAATAGTGCCTCAAAAAGGAGATCAGAGACCACGATTCTATTCCCCTTTATTGGTGGATGTATTTCATTTATTATTTTTAGAGATGCTTCTCCTCTGGATACTTTCATGTGTTTTCCAATAGGATAGGATAAATGTTATTTGGGTTTTCATCTATCATAATAGAAAGCTACTGTCATGAAGAGAAACTTGAGGTTTGAGAACTAGGGCAGTGTTAAGTCAAATATCCAAGCTTGTTTGTATGGCAAAAACAGTGAATAAAAGATATTCAAGGACTTTTTAAAAATATGTCCAATCTTTTTCTTTGGACCTCATTTTCTCAAATGTCTTAAAGCAAGAAGTTATAATTTAATATCAGTTCAACTAAAATCATTCAAATTGATTGTCACTATTCAGCAATAAATTAAGTTTTTCCTCTTTCAGCTGGTTGGGCTTATTTCTTTTTCATACATCAACCTTCTGTGTGTTGATATGTCACTCTAATGAAACAGGAAAATCAGCTCTATCAAAAACATACAGTAACAACCAGTCCTGGAGCTAGTAAAGCTCAGGTATTCTGTATATAAGGAATGTTCTCTTAATCATTTTATGGAGATGGAAAATCCAAGGGTAAGCAGCCAGATTCATGTTTTAGATGTAATAGGGTAGAGGTCAGAATTGCAAACAGTGAAAGTACAAATCATGCCTGTTGTTGAATGGCCTGTACCTTATGGTTTAAGGTCAACAGTTGAATACAGAAAATAGCTTTAAAACCACAGTGGCCTTTTGTAGGTTAACAGCCTAGTATCCATCCCCTTACCTTTTTCTCTTCTCACTTGAACCTCTATTTTCCCAAACAGATATTCCAGCTCCATCCTATTGGCATATCACAAATCTCTGGACACAGTGATTTGGCCTATGTGATGTAATAAGAGGACATATATATTGGAAGATCAGAATGACTCTTCCTCTTTCTTCTTTGGTTCGTGTTCTCTCCCTCTCTCTCCTTCTCCCTCTCCCTCCCTCCCTCCCTCTTTCTCCTTCTGTCCTCTCTCCTTCTCTTTTCTTTTTCCCCTCCTGTGTTGGATGTGCATGAAGTATGAAGCGGTTCTTGCTACTGGTCAACTGACTTTCCTTCACAGGAAGGCCACACTTAAGTTGAAGTTGACACTCTAAGTGGCAGAAAGAAAGCATCCTAGCCAATTTAGAACCATTTAAAGACATGTGACAAAACTAATTTAATTGCCTATAATTTATTTACCATTTAAGAATTTTAAGCCAAATTTTGAATGTTATACTCTTCAAATCAATACTAATAATATCTATCAGCTATAGAGTACTTACTATGTGCTAGGCATTGTCCCAGGTAATTTATATTTATGCTTGTTTAATGTGCACAACCGTATTATGAGTTAAATATTACCATCTCCATTTACAGATGAGGAAACTGAGGCACTGAGAATTTAAGTTACACAAGGCACACAGCTAGCAAGTGGCAGAGTCAGAATTCGGTCCCAAAGGCCATGCTGCTAAGCCATAATGAGACACTGAATTTGTGGAAGGCTATTCTGAAGATCATTTAGGTCTTCATCCTGAATATCCTAAAAGCAGTCCCTTGAAGACACTTTCACAGATGGAGCTTTTGAGTCCTAGATAAGGTAAAGTCTTGGTCATGGTTATATAAGAAATGGGATGAAAAAGGCAGCCATGGTGTACTGGAAAATAATTTGGATCGGTGAACACAATTTACTCCACTTCTTTGAGGTCAGCAGCCCCTGTTTGCTTCTCTGTCTTCTCACTATCCCCAGGCATTCTGCCTTTCCATCTTTGACCTTGTCATTATCAATTACCATGTTCTGGGAATCCAGATGGTGCCTTGTCTGATTAGCCTCACTGCACACCAAGAGGAATGATCCTTTACATTTCTGCTGTGGCCCATAACTCACCAAGAGTCTTCTCATCTACAATCTCATTTGGGCCTTTCAGCCACCTTATGAGATGGGCTGATGCACTTTGTCTTAGGTGCTTATCTGTCAATTTGCTTTATGTTAATTTGCATTTGTAAGTATCTTACCTTATAAGGAAGTGATTCTTGCTTCTGTCTTGCATGTTGCTGAACTTGCAGCTGGACTATAAGCTCCATGAAGAGAGGATTTGATTATAGGTTTTATGCTTGACATTCCTTCAATAGAGTTCCCTCTTAGTTCACAGGATTCTCTCAAAAACAAAAACAGCCCCCGAAAAAGAACTCATTAAATTAATACCTGGCTTTCCAGAGTCAATAGGTAAATGTTCAGGAATATTGTCAGCACGTTATTAATCTGTTAGCAGTGTGACATCTATGGTAAGATTACTTATACCACAAAACTTGGGACAGGCTACACATCAGGGTAACTCTTCATCCCTGCCCACTGCCTCCATCCCCACCAGAAAGCCAGTTAGCCAGGACACTCCTGTTTATAGCATTTCCATAGGAAACGTGGTCCACAGGCACCTGCCTTTCTTTTTCCTTTGTGGATCAGCTAGTGGCCATGGGTCAAGTGTTTACATAGGGGAGAAGGTGGAGGTGAGGTCACTCTGTTGGTCTCCATGCCTCTGCTGTCATGAGTCTCTGAGCAAAGGATGACAGTTTATGTTTACTGTAGAAAACCAAACTACAGAAAACAGCTCAGAGAAAACTGGATTGGGAAGCCCAGAATGGGCATCACTTGAAATTGGCCACCTCTCTGCTCCAGCCTGTGAGTCCTTCCACCCATCCTTGATTGAGCTAGTTAACTGATCAAGCTGTGTTTATAGGGATATCAGGGTAACTTTGGGTATCAGGTAAAAGCATTCCTGATTAAAAGTGGTTTCAACCACAAGGATCGTTATCATTTACTTAACAGCAAGTCTAGAAATAAAAGGTCCAGAGTTGGTTCACTGTCTTAGCGATGGCCTCGATGGCCCCAAGCTGTTTCTCATCCCCTCTCTGCCACCCTCCGTGTGTGGATAGTGTTTCCACTTCTGGCTGCAAGAAGGCTGCAGTGGGACTAAACAGTAAGATGCTAACACACCTTCTAAACTCTTGAGAATATTTTGGATTTGTGGTAGAAACAACGGAAATCTTCTCTTTTTTCTTTTTCCTGAAGCAATGATATTATTTTCTCCTTAAATAAGGTGTAAAGGGAATAAAAGGGAAGTGACAAATCTTACAGAATATTTAAAATAGCTTCATGGTAAAATAATTTTGAAGTATTTATTTCCAGTTAGCAGGAAACTCCAGTGATTCTGTATGATGAGCCATTAAAGAAGCCAGCAACCCAAGACCATCATAGAAGCTGTGATGTGAACTGAAGGAAAAACATTGCAAGAAAGATAAGCAAACACTTTCATTATGACATCCAAGGCAGTAAAAATGCTATTTAAGTAGAGCAGAAGGCCCAAATGCCTGCAATTATGGAGTATTTAAATTTTTTTCACATTGCAAAAAATTACAATATTTATACTTTTATGGGAGGGAAAATTAGATAAAGCTGTCACATGAGACAAGCTACTGAAATCCTAGGAATTAGTGAGCACCCCTGTTCTGAGAGACTTGCCCTTCTTTGTTTCTTATTGCTAGCACAGTGTTGGGCACACCGGGTATACAGAATGAGAAGAAAAGACAGGAAAGGATGCATGTAGTAGAACTATAGTACCGAGTAGAAATCGGTCTTGTCAGAAGGAAACCTAGGCCTGGGTTATGGGAACACGGATGGATTGGCTTCAGGTGGATTTGAGAGGTGTTTCAGGTGTTTGGATCTCATATGTTTTTCATTTGCTGCAGTGGAAACAGAATTAGCCCAGAATCCAGGTGAGTTGACAGTTTAGCGCAGAGTGCCTCACAGCTAGGATCGCTACACTCACATTTCCTTAGAGCCAGTTTTCTGGTTTAGTCTCTTTGACACCAAATGTTATTTTTCCTTCAATACTGTTGGTGACAATTAAGTTATGAAATGATTAAGGTTGATTCACAGGTGGCTGATATTAGTATTTGCCAGCTCAAGTAACTCTTTTATAAGCTTTTTGGTGTGGAAGGTACAAAGTTAATCCAAATGAGAGGCTGGATTAGTGGGCCGCTGTAGCATTCATGCCCGTTGCATCATCCACTTAAAATGCAGAAGGAAGGCATTCTAGGCTGAGAAGGTAAGAAAGTTCTATCTCACAAAGTTTGGGGTATGAAGGAAATCTTGTAATCTTTCTGTAAGATTTTGATTTTTAAAAATAGTGATATGTGAGTACATATGGTATAAAGCTTTTGTTGGAAATCTGTCTTCAGGAAATCAGAAATGAAAATTTGCTTTAAGTGTTGAACATCACAATCTATTTTCATACTTTAAAAAACTACAACTATTCCTTAGAACACAATAGGTTTTGTCTTTTTCTGTAGAAGTCATTAGGCTTCAGGCACCGAGTAAAGAGGAAGAAGAGAAGACTGTATATGCAAGTAGTTTAATAAACATTATATATCATGATCACAACTCCACATCCCAAGTGAGATGTATAAATTTAGTAAAAATTGGAAGCACTATATTTGTGAAGGATAACAGCTTAGAACAATTTTAATTTATGTAGTTAAACCTCAAGTTATGCTTTGCATGTGGATTCTCATATTAAGTGCATATGTTCAAGTTAGCACAGTCACTTTATTTTACTGAATGTCGACTCCTTTTTCTGGGGCAGCATATCCCTTTTCACAAAGAATATGTGAAAGGCCAAGGCTGTCCAATTTCATAAGTATTGCTATGAGTTTTAAGGTTGTGCTATTTTTGTATTCCATGAATTTGTTATTGAGTTTCATAGAATCTGATGGTCAAAAGAAACGTCTTCTAAATATTACCACAGACTGATTAATACTTGGATTTTTAAAAAAGAGATAATATATGAGAAAATGATATAGTACAGTAAGTAAAACTCAAGGACAGTAATACGTAATAATGAACCAGATGGTAATATCTTTGCGCTCAGGACCCCTATTTAATAATTACTTTCCTACTCCTCTTCCTCCTTCTGCTTCTCTTTCTCTTCCTGTCATTAAATCCTATGCAACAAGTGTCTTTGAATATCATATCTACTCAAAAAACGCTTTTGAATTAATGAGTGGATACCTAAATGTTTTTATCCCTCCTCACATCTGGCTCACTATGTTGGGTATACTGAGTGACTGATAAGCATTTGTTCAATGAAGTTTCTGAATTGCAGAATTTTTTCACTAAAGAGCTGAATTTGACAGTTTTTGAGTTTATATTGTACTGAGTGAGAAAGTATCACAATGTTGTTGGGTAAAGGTTGTAATGGTCCCACGTTAATAAATACATCATTTAGAATTAAACATGATATTATGCAAATACTGGGAAAAGGACTGAAATTAATTTGTTCAAATAGATGGTTTTCTCTTTACAGTTTTGTATAGAATTTTTCTTGTTTTGGTTTTATATATAGTTACTTCCTGACATCCAGCCATTTTTACTACTTTCATGATTTTTTGACATACTTGCTTACCACCTGTACAGTTATTTCCCAATATTCTCTTTAAATTGATTCACTTTGCAATCTAAATTCATTTAAGAGAAAACTTATATGAGTACCATGAACAGAAAACCAGTATTCTCTGTTGCAAACAGAAGGCAACAATAAAAATAAATATATTGTGATAAAAATGACATTATTAAATTTTGGCCAGTTCTGTTGCCTTGAGGGAGATTGAGCCTGAGATAAATTTTCTTAAAGAGAGTTTGGCAAATATTAGAGAAGTATTAATATAAAAGACATATAGGCCAGGTGTGGTGACTCATGCCTGTAATCCCAGCACTTTGGGAGGCTGAGGCACTCGGATCACTTCAGGTCAGGAGTTCGAGACCAGCCTGCCCAACATGGTGAAACCCTGTCACTACTAAAAATACAAAAATTAGTTGGGTGTGGTGGTGCGTGCCTGTAGTCCCAGCTACTTGGGAGGCTGAGGCAGGGGGATCCCTTGAACCCAGGAGGCAGAGGTTGCAGTGAGCCAAGATCATACCACTGCACTCCACCCTGGGTGACAGAGTGAGACTCCATGGCAAAAAGAAAAAAAAAAAAAAAAAAAAAGACATATAGACACTAAACTAAGCCTTATTTCTGACTATGCTATAAAGGTTGAAAAGAATTCAAAGGAGAATGACTTCTTTCTATACTGGATCAAATACAAACTTCAACAAAGAAAAAAAAATCTAGATTTTTCACAATTCCAAATCAGTAGAGCTATAATTTGTGACATTTTAGCACTCTGTAATTTTTGTGATAAAGTAAACATTTTCTGTTCATTTTTACTTTTCTTTAAAACATACTCAAAATTAAGAACATAGGTTAGAGTGAAGCTTCCATTTTCCGGCGGTGCATTTATTTCCTGCTCAGTGGGTTACATGGTGTTTAGGTTTTCTATGAGGTACCACTTACTGAGTCAGGTTTATACTTTTTGTAACATTAATGCTTCATAAAGAATGTCATTCTAAGCAGTGCCCTCATAGTTACAATACACATGTGAGTAAAGTGTTTCATTAACACTTTAGCATCTTATAGAACAAACTCAGGAGAGCATAGGTATAAATGATCAAAATTCCAAATTAGTGTAAACATAGCGAATGAGTTTTTCTGCCATTTTTAAAATACTTTAGCTATTGCCTTGGACTGGTTCTCTCAACATTGATGAAGATCATTCTAGGTCATAGTTGAAACACAATCTGACTCTCAGCTGAAAGAATTGATTTCTTAACAAGTAAAGTAATAGTTAATTTAGTCAAGCCCCCACTGGTGTCACATTAATGCAAGTCAAACTGATTTTGTGCAGAAACAGAAAAACAAAACAAAACTGGATCGTTGGTTTCCCCTGTCACTTGAGGAAAAGTTATGTGGCTCAACACAGCCTGGCAAACTAAAAGAAGAAAGAATGCAAATGAAGTGTATGATTTAGAAATGTTAGATAAGATGGTGGCATGTGTTATGTAATGCTTCTTAGTGATAATTTTATAAATGATTTATTACACTGATTCAGGTAAAAATATATTTGAAAGCAGAAAAGTCAAAGCAGTTGACATCTTCGATGAGCAACGGATATATATTTTTTACTTTCACTATATAGAGAGCAGCCTTCAAATATATGAAATATACTGCCATGACCAATGATTGATGCTTTATAATCCTGGGAACAGAGGCTGTTTTTAAAATGGCCGTGGAAGTTTTGAATATTGTTTTTGTACTACTAATTGACTTAAAAATAGCAGATTTAAATTAAATCAAACAGAAATGCCATTACAAGACAAAAACAAGGCTTAGGTAAATGTTTTACTTTTAATAGTTTGTCTGAACAAACACTTAGAGATTAAATTTCAACATAAAAACATAAATAGTTAGAAATAATTTAGAGAACAGTACATACTTTTCACAAATGCATTGTAAACAATTTAGTACGCAGTCCTGAGGCATGAGGGAGAATTTTAATAGTGTGTATTTATAAGCAGGAATTTACTTTAAAATATAGATGGTTGAAGTTTGGCCTGTTTTCTTCTTCTTTCATATTCTTATATCCAAATGTTTCTAAGATTTTCTAAAAGGAAGCTCATTATTTGAATCAGTCAGATGCTAAGTGGTGCAACATGAGGGTTATGGTTAAAATTCTACCTATCATGTTAATGTTGGAAAAGATTGTGTTCAACCCTGGCTGGATATTTGGGTCTACATGAGAAATTCTAGAAAGAACCCTTTACCTCTTTCTATCATATAATCAAATACATCTTTAAAGCCTCTGCCAGAAAGATAAAAATGGAGACAACTGGTAGAGACTGTACCTCTTAGTCTGACTTTCCTCTGCTTGCCTGTCTTTCTTTGTTTCATTGTTTTTACGCTTTCATATCAAAGCCAAAGAAACATTTAATCCTGACAAGTAGTGTGGGTGATTTTCAGGATCTGGGTGCCTTTGATAATTTTAAGAGGATTTTGTAAAGTGACTCTTTTAGGTATAAATACAGTGTTTTATGGCAATATAGAAGCTTGGCAATGCGCTCAACATTGTTAAATCTGCAATAGCTGCTGGAAGTTAGGAGCTTTAACAGGAGGAGTTCTGTTACAATGACTTCTAGAGTGGGGCATCTTTGACTTCTGAGTCCTAAAATTCTGTTGGAGTTCTTAAGCAACAGCTATGTGTATTGGTTTAAGTTAAGGAGATACTTCATAACATATTTTAAGATAGAGTTTCACTTGGCATCTTTATAAAAGATAAAAGCCAGGTGTAAAAGCTTTCCATAACTATGATTATATAAAAAATATCTTGGCCTTGAACTTCCAAATAATGCAAAAAAAGTTATTCTTTTTCGTTAAGATGTTAATCCTTACCACATTACCCTATGGTGGTCTGAAACAATCCACTAATGATAAAACATTGCTAGAAGTCAAAAGTTAATAGTAAAAATTAATAAAAGAAGTTATTAATATAAAGTAAAGCAGAGTGATGGGAAGAATCAGGGATTTTTTCCTAAGGGGTAACATGTTTTCTTACGGAAGAATTAAAATTTTTAAAGAAGTAGAGCATAAAACAGACTAGAAACCCTTATATTTTTACCCCCCATATTAAGACGAAATCTCTCCTACAGTCATAAGTGATAAATGTATTCTCTAGTTTTAAATAGGTGAGGGGTAATTCAACAAAAATGGCAACTGATTAGCATAGGTGAAAACAAGTACTATATCCACCATGCCAACCAGCAACTTGTATTAATTTTATATATAAATAGTTCTGAGATGATCTGGGAAAAATGGTGTCCCTGAGAGAGAGGGATAAAGAGTTTGCAGCTCTTTGCCTTTGCTAGAGGGAGGAATTGGAATTGTTTCTCTCCAACACAGAATCTTAGGGAAAGATGGGTTCCACCTTCCACCAAGGATCCCAGTGTCTGCTCGACTTCAGTTGACAGACTGAGGCTGGCTACGTAAAATGAAGGAGTATTACTAAGAAAGAAGGAAAGGATTGACATTGGTGAGACATCTTCCACACTGAGTTGATTCCAGAGCTCCATAGGAGGCAAAGAGGAAAGGTTATTATATTAGTGAGGGCTCTTCAGGGAAACAGATCAAATAAGGGATGCGTATGTATCATAGAATACAATGGAACTTGAGATTGTCTGGTAAGAACTAAGTGAAAAGAAGAGAAGATGCTCAAGGACTGAACTCTGGAGAATATTGAGAGGAGGATCCAGCCATGGTAACTGAGGGAAAAAAAAAAACTGTCAGAGAATGAAGAGGAAAACCAGTAAAGCACTCTTCACTGGAAGTCAAGCAAAGCTAGTGTTTGACAACAATGCTATTCTCCATTAAGTTAATACTCTTGAGAGACTGAATAATTGAGACACAAATATGGCAAGATAGAGGTTGTTAATGACTTTGATTTGAACAGTTCCATGGGAGTAGTGGAGACAGACATCTGATTGGAGTGGATTAAAGAAAAAGCAGGTGGAGTAGATACTCTTCGCCAAAGACGAAGCAGAGAAATGGACGGAAGCTGAAGGGGCAAATAGAATTAAGGAAGTTTGTTTTGTTTGTTTGTTTGCTTTTCAAGGTGAGAGGCTTTTTATAACATGTTTACATGCAAATGGAAATGATCCAATTGAGAGAGGAAAACTGAAGAGGAAGCAGCAAAGAAGGGGAAAATTCCAGTTGGAAAGTTCTTAAATATTGGTGCTGGAATTCAGCACACTGTGGTTTAGATGGACCAAGGAGATTTCATCCCTCATATCAGGAGGAAAAATAAAGTGAATGGGTCAGTTACAAGTAAGTTAGAAGATCTGGTGATGGGAAATCAGGAGATTTTCTTCTGATTGCTTTTAGTTTTTCAATTAAACAGCAGTTAAGGTCATCATCTGAGAGTGAAGGACAGTGGAAGGAGGGAGTATTGAGGGAGGGTTTGAGGCCAGAGGAAAATATGTAAAACAAATTTTTGAGAGAGTGGGAAATGCATTTATTATGGAAACATAGAAGGATGCTGGGTGGTTGTGGGAGGTCTTTCTAAGATTTGTGGTCATAAATTTAAGAAAATAAAGGCATTTCTTAAAATTCTTTCTTAAAGGTTTACATAAAATCAGTTAATTCAAATGAATGTTTTTCTTTGACTACTTCCAGCTGCTGAGGTGCAGGTAGGGAGCAGATAGAAAGTTGGGTTTTAACAGAATTTGAGTTTGCTAGGTGAACACAGGAGAAAAAGAGGATAAGGAATATTGGAGTTACTAAAGCTAGTGCATGGAGTAGTGGTGGAGAGGTATACAGTGAACTAGTTGCTAAACCTTAAATCAAATGCAAGGGAGTGACTGAGAAAATAGTAGATAACTGTAAAAGACTTATTACAAATAGAATCATGCTTGGCAGAGTCACTTTGTGGAGAATATGTCTGGTTGAAAGAGTTCACAGCCTGGTCTTAGGTGGATTGAAACAATGTATCATAACCATCAATTAGCTTAGCATTTTATTTTTCATTTTTCAGTACTTCCACCCTAAAAAGACACATATTGTCTGGAACAAAGCAAAAGCACAGTCTGTGTCTTTAGGGAATTGACATTCTACCAGAGACCTGGTAGAAAAGATACAAGATGTAGAAAAATGATTCACAATTTATTTATTTTTTGTTTAAGTGGGAACAACAGGCACATCAAGTTGTTTCTCAGCTCTTGTAGAGCAGAATGTAAATATTTATGGAATATAAACTCCTTTTAATCAGTAGCACAGTTGGGCCTCTACAAATATGGAGTTCTTTTTCAGATACTTCAATTAGAGACAAGTATCAGTCAGAAAAAAAAAAAGTCCCTGGCAGTAAAATTGTAATATATTAGGCACAAGCAGAAATTCCCAAGACTTCACATATATAATCTGTGATCAGCACAAAATGATGGTTTTTTTCCTCTTTATCTTCTTCTTCTTTCTCTTCCTTTTCTTTCTCTTTTGTAATGATTAGGTAACTAGGAAAGTGATAAAATAGTATCTTCGCAAATCAGTAATAGTCTTTCCTTCTTTTCTTCATCTCTTTCTTTCCTTCTTAATTTTTTAAATATTAATGACTGTATTGCTTTTGTAAAAGTAACATATGTTCATTATGAATATACAAGCAATAGAGGAAAGTCCAAAGAAACATGTAATAACTCAAATTTCACCTATTAGATATAATCATTATAATTTTGAAGGTTATGATTCTGGAAATCTCTCTGTGTTTATATGTATAGATAAAAGGATAGATAGCAAGAACTGATAGTCAAGTTATTTTTCTTCATCATTAAAGTTAGGGAAAAGCAATTTCACTAAAGCACTTTCTTACAGATGATCATTTGTAAATTTTTCCAGGAATTCACATGTCCTTTCAAGATACAGGTTTATTTTTTACCTTAATATCGGTGAGGCTTTGTTGCATCATAGCTTTTAATACATTTTCTGTCACATTTATTGTGTTACCTATCTTTTCTGTTTTCTTTATATATTACTTTTAAATAATTGTTTTAGTTTCTGTGTCTTTTATCTGCATTACTGTGATTTTCCCAAATGTTTCCTCTAGTGAGTAATTCAGTTTTCAACCTTGTCTATTCATTTCTTTGATCTTATTATTTCATTAATGATATTCTTTTGCCACTCACTTTGTTTTATTACTTCTGCAATATTTCTGATTCATTTTGTTGTTTCATCACCTGGTTCTAGAGCTATAGTAATTGAATTCATATCCACACAACTCATTTTATTAAAATAAAGTATTCATGGTGAATTTTCATAAAAATATTTTTAAAAGGCAAGAGCCACTATTTAAATAAGTGCTCTTATCTGATCATAATTGCAGCTATTGATTGGATTCACCTAGTTTGAGTACTTTTTATTAATAATGTATGTGTTTATAAAGTCCTTAAAACGATTTACTGAGAATGAAGGGCTCTACTCAGCAAAATGAACTGTTAAAACTGAACTAAACAATTAATTAATATATACATATATACTTATATATATATATATACTTATATACTTATATGCAGAAAAATTCATAAACAGATTGTATACAGTTATACCTACATGTTGTTTTGGAGTTAATTGTCAAGGTGTTGGTAAAACCCTTAACCACAAGATTCTGGGAGAGTATCTCTAGCTGGTTGTAGTTGGATTATCTCTCTGTTATGGTCTTGGTTCCCATTTATTTACTAATCTTCTGTATCCCATGCTGACCCATGTTGGCTCATGTTGGATTGGTCATTTTCAAAACTAAAAGCAGATATAATTGTAGAAATCAATCAGTCCGTCCACCATTGTTCAAGTTTAGACTTTGACATATTACCTCTTCATTAACTCAATTTCTGTAGTTTAGTGTCTGTTCTATTTGACACTACACAGCTACACATAATACGGAGTGCTCCAGAGAGTTGCAGTATTCTTCTAGTGCACAAATTGCAAAAATTTATTGGCACAAAATGTCCTCCCTTTCTTCTTCTGGTGTGGAAGAGGTTTTATAGACTTTCTTCATGTGGGTGAGAAGGGACTAATTCCCCATCTGGATGCCACCTGTAAAAGTTCACACTTTTTCTCAGAATAAATTTAATCTATAGCAGCAAACTATTTCATGTTCTTTTAAGCAGTCCTCGTCACCATTCTCTAGGAGCTAAGTGTGGAGATTCTTTACAGGTTGTTTTCCTAAGATGTTGCTGTTTATAGAATCAATGCCGCTTGTATTTCAAATTCATTTGACCGAAGTAAACATCAACTCTCAGTTGTAAAGTGTCCCATGCAAAAATAATCATGCTATGTCTTCATGAGGGACAACCTGTAGAAAGTGCATTATGATACATTTGACTTTGATTATGTTTTTGGTTATTATCTAGCCTGTCAGTCAACTCACTCCCACTTAACTGGAGGACTAAAAAGTTAAGTGTCGCTGGTAGAGCAAAGGAACAGTAAACCCATTAGTGCGGTGTTTCTCAAATTGTTTGAAGGCTGTCTGTGCTAGGATCACCAGAGAGAGGTTAAAATGCAGATCTTAGACCCCCATTCCCCAGACCTCTGGGGATTTGACTTAAGAACATGCAGTGTTTGAGAACCATAGTATTAGTATTAATGTTAGTAGTAGTAGTAGTAGTAGTAGTAGCGGTTTCCTGTAAGATCACCAGAGACAATGAACTTTATTAAACAACATAGAAAAACTGCACAATAAATTTATATCTGTACAAAGAAGAATATATACACCATCACTTGGTTATGCTTTCAATGTTTTAAAATCATTCCTGGCTGAAACCTAGGGTTTCTGAACAAATTCTTAAGGGACTACCTTGGAGGTGGAGGACTGAGTATTAGTGGACTGTCCTGGTCAAGGAGGCAATGGCAGTAACAAAAATGCACAAAATCTTATTATCACTCCCAGATAAAGTGGTTTACTAATGAATATACTTCTTGAGAGCTAGCCATGGCAGAGGTTTCCTCAATTCTGTCTCAAATACCCCCTGCCAACAGCAGTTGTCATCTTTTAGGAGGAAGATGCCACATAGTGTTCTCCCACCTCTCAAACTGTTTAATCTGGGATATGTACATTGTAGCAGAAAAGACTGTGTATACTTCCCAGCTGGGTATGAGGAACAGATTTTTTTCTGGTGCTGCCAGTTACCTGGTATTCTGCTTATCCTTAAACTTAATTTATACCCACATTCCAGCTTACTTGTGGGTAAGCTTAGCCATATTGCATTGATGATGCATTCTGTCACAGCCTCAGCAAATATATAATGTAGAGTTGGTAATGGGTATAGATCCTTATTTCTATTCTTAAAATCTTCTTTACTGAGGCACGATTTACATTTAACAACATGCATTCATTCTGAGTATAGTTTGATGAGTTTTGACAAATGTATACACTTATGTAACCACCACCACTATAAAGATATAGACCCTTTTTATTATCCAAAAATGTTCCTTCTGCCACTTTGTAGTCACACCTCTCTCCTACCAGCCACAACCCCAGGCAAACAATGATGTGTACTCTCTCATTACAGATTAGTTTTGCTTATTTTGCAGTTTCATATAAATGCAGTGATACAGTGTGCCTATTTTCTTTTTCTCAGAAAAATGTTTTTGAAATTCATTCACGTAATTGCATGTAATGATAATAAC
This sequence comes from Piliocolobus tephrosceles, assembly GCF_002776525.5. Lineage (NCBI taxonomy): Eukaryota > Metazoa > Chordata > Mammalia > Primates > Cercopithecidae > Piliocolobus > Piliocolobus tephrosceles. The sequence continues at coordinate 116,317,330 of NC_045441.1, read as the reverse complement.
AATACTCTCTTCTCTTATCATTGCCTAGTAGTATTCCATTGAATGGATGTATCACAATCGGGCTATCCATTGACATATTGGTGGATAGTTGGGTTATTTTCCAGTTTTATGGCTACTGTGAATAAATCTGATGTGGTTATTGTTGCAGTGTAGGCATATGATTATTACCCTTGGAATTCTTGGGTCATATGGCAGACATATGTTTAACATTGTAAGAATCTGCTAAACAGATTTACAAAGTAGTGGCAATATTTTACTTTGCAACTAGCATTGTATGAGAATTCCACTTGTTCTAGCCTTTTATTTTTAGCCATTCTAATGACTTTGTAATGGTAACTAAATGTGTTTTAAATTTGCATTTTTTGATGTATTTAGTGGCCATTGTATTTTTGGGAAGTGTCTCTTCAAATCTCTTCACAGTTTTTAAAATGAGTTTTTGTCTTCTTGTTGCTAAGATTCAGGTTATGAAGTTATGGACACCTGTATGTCTACACACACACACATAATTATAGTCTATATTTTTATATTAATGAATTGATATAATTTTTCACTTTTGGTTTTTTTTGCAAAGTTTTCTCCTTTTAGGAGTTTTTTTACATTTAGGTCTGTAATTGATAAGTTAATTTTGTATATGATCTGAGGAAAGGTCAGAGTTCATGTATTCATGTGCATATCTTGATGTTCCATACAATTTGTTGAAAACATTTTTCTTCCTATTAAATTATCTTGGCACTTTGTCAGAAACTAATTGATCATATATGTGTCTATTTCTGACATTCTGTCATCTATTGATCTATATATCTACCGTTACACCAATACTATGCTGTCCTGATTATTGTAGCGTTTCAATGAGTCTTCAGATCAGATAATGGGAAATCAGCCAACTTAGTTCTTTTCAAAATGATTTTGGCTATTGTGGATCCTTTACATTTTAATATGTATTTCACAATCAATTTGTAGATTTCATTAAAAAAAGCCTCCTAGGATTTTGTTTTGTAAATAAGGGTGTTTTATTATAGTAAAAAATATATAATATAAAATTTGCCATTTTAACCATTTTTCAGTATTCAATTCAATGGCATTAATTACATTTGCATTGTCATGTCACCAATATTTCCAGAATTTTCCATCACCCCATATAGAAACTCTGTATAATATTAAGCAATAACTCCTCATTCCCTCCAGCCCCTGGTAATCTGTAATCTACTTTATTTCTGTGAATGAGCCTATTCTAGGGAAATTTTCCAATTCTAGGTATTTAGGCACCATATAAGTGGAATCATACAATATTTTCTTTTTGCCTCTGGCTTATGTCGTTGAGTGTAATAGTTTTTAAAATGTTTTCCATTTTTAATTTTTGTAGGTACATAGTGTATATATTTATGGGGCACATGAAATCCTTTGAAACAAGTATGCAATATATAATAATCACATCATGGTAAATGGGGATATCCATCCCTTAAGATTTATCCTTTGTGTTAGAAACAATTCAATTATATTCTTTTAGTTATTTAAAAGTGTACAATTAAGTTATTAACTATCATCACCCTTTTATGCTATCCAATACTAGGTCTTATTCATTGTTTCTAATTATTTTTTTCACCCATTAACAATTCCCACTCCCTGCCCTACCACATCCCCCTACTGTTCCCAGTTTCTGGTAACCATCCTTCTGCTATCTCCATGAGTTCAATTGTTTTAATTTTTAGTTCCCACAAGTAAGTGAGAACATTCAAAGTTTATATTTCTGTGCCAGGCTTATTTCACTTAACATAATGACCTCCAGTCTCATCCACGTTGCTGCAAATGACAGGATCTTATTCTTTCTTATGGCTCTAGTACTCCATTGTGTATATGTACATTTTCTTTATCCATTCATCTGTTGATGGGCACTTAGTTTGCTTCCAGATATTGGCTACTGTGAACAGTGCTACAACAAACATGGGAGTGAAGCTATCCCTTTGATATACTGATTTCTTTTCTTTTGGGTATATACCCAGGGGTGGGATTTCTTGATCATATAGTAGCTCTATTTTTAGTTTTTGAGGCACTTCCACACTGTTCTCCATCGTGCTTATACTAATTCAGATTCTCACCAACAGTGTACCAGGGCTCCCTTTTCTCGATATTCTCTCCAGCATTTGTCACTGCTTGTCTTTTGGATATAAGCCATTTTAACTGGGGTGAGATGATATATCATTGCAATTTTGATTTATATTTGTCAGATGATCAGTGACATTGAACACCTTTTCATATGCTTGTCTGCCATTTGTCTTCTTTTGAGAAATGTCTGTTCAGATATTTTGCCCATTTCAAAATCAGATTATTATAGTTTTTCCTATAGAGTTTTTATAGCTACTGCTATATTTTGGTTATTAGTTTCTCCTCAGATGGGTAGTTTACAAATATTTTCTCCTATTCTGTGGGTTGTCTTTTCACTTTGTTGATTGTTTCCTTTACTATGCAGAAGCTTTTTAACTGATGTGATCTCATTTGCCCATTTTTGCTTTGGTTGCCTGTGCTTGTGCAGTATTATTAAAAAAATCTTTGCCTAGTCCAATGTCCTGAATATTTTCCCCAATGTTTTTTTGTAGTAATTTCATGGTTTGAGTTCTTAGATTTAAGTTTTTAATCCATTTTGATTTGATTTTTGTATATGGCAAGAGATAGGGATCTAGCTTCATTCTTCTGCATATGGATGCCATTTTCCTAGCATCATTTATTGAAGAGATGATTTTTCTCCAATGTATGTTCTTGGCAGCTTTGTTGAAAATGAGGATTCATTTCTGGGTTATCTATTCTGTTCCATTGGTCTAGGTATCTGTTTTTATGCCAGTACCCTGCTGTTTTTTTTTGTTATTGCCCTGTAGTATAATTTAAAGTCAGGTAATATGGTTTCTCCAGTTTGTTTTTTTTGCTCAGGACATCTTTGGCTAGTTGGTGTCTTTTGTAGTTCTATATAAATTGTAGGATTACTTTTTATATTTCTGTAAATAATGTCATTGGTATTTTGACAAGGATTACATTGAATCTGTAGATTGCTTTGGGTACTATGGACATTTTAACAATATTGATTCCTTCAATCATTTAACATGGAATGTCTTCTTTTTTTTGTATCTTCAATGTCTTTCATCAGTGTTTTATAATTTTCATTGTAAGTTTTTTTCACTTCTTTCATTAAGTTAATTCCTTTGTATTTCATTTTATTTGTAGCTATATTAAATGGAATAACTTTTTTGATTTCTTTTTCAGATTGTTTCATGTTGGCATACACAAATGCTACTAACTTTTTATATTGATTTTTTATGCTGTATCTTTACTGAATTTGTTTATGAGTTCTAACAGTTTTATGGTGGAGTGTTTAGGCTTTACCAAATATAATATAATATCATCTGCAGATAAGGATAATTTGATTTTTTCCTTTCCAATTTGGATGCCGTTATTTCTTTCTCTTGTCTGCTCTAGCTAGGACTTCAGTACTATGTTGAATACCAGTGGTGACATTGGGGTTCTTTGTTGTGTTCTCGAGCTTAGAGGAAAGGCTTTCAGTTTTTCCCCATTCTGTATAACACTTAATTGTGGGTCTGTTATATATGGATTTTATTCTGTTGAGTTATGCTCTTTCTATATACAGTTCTTGAGGGTTTTTATCATAAGAAGACATTAAAATTTATCAAAAGGGTTTTCAGCATCAATCAACATTATCATATAGTTTTTTCCCTTCATTCTGTTGATATAATATATCACATTGATTGATTGGCATATGTTGAAACTGGGATAAACCCCACCTGGTCATGATGAATGATCTTTTTAATGCATTGTTGAATTCAGCTTGCTAGTATTTTGTGAGGATTTTTGTATCAATATTCATCAGGGATATTGGCCTATCGTTTTCTTTTCTGATGTGTCTTTGTCTGGTTTTGGTATCAGGATAATACCGGCTTTGTAGAATGAATTTGGAAGTATTTATTACTCCATTTTTGTAATAGTTTCAGTAAGATTGGTATTAGTTCTTTACATGTCTGGTGGAATTCAGCACAGAAACCATTGGTTCCCAGGCTTTTCTTTACTGGCAGGCTTTTTATTACAGCTTCGATCTTGTTACTTTGTTATTGATCTGTTCCATTTTTGGGTTTCTTCATGGTTCAGTCTGGGTAGGTTGTTTGTGTCTAGGAATTTATCCATTTCCTCCACATGTTCCAATTTATTAGCATATAGTCACTCATAGTAGTCACTAATGATCCTCTAAATTTCTGTAGTATCAGTTGTAATGTCTCCTTTTTTCTCTCTGATTTGATTTACTTGGATTGCCTCTTTTTTTTCTTAGTCTGGCTAAAGGTTTGCCAATTTTGCTTCTCTTAAAAAAAAAACAAACTTTTGGTTTTATTTATCTTTTATGTTGTTTTCTTCATTTCAATTTCATTTATTTCTGCTCTGATGTTTATTTTTTTCTTCTAATAATTTTGGGTTTGGTTTGCTTTAGCTTTTCTAATTTTTTAAGATGCATCATTAGGCTGTTTATTTTAAGTTTTTCTTGTTTTGATATAGGCACTTAAAATTATATATTTTCCTCTTAGTACTGCTTTTGCTGTATCTTATGGGTTGTGGTATGTTGTGTTTCCATTATCATTTATTTCAAGAAATTTTTCAGTTTTCCTTCTTTATTGACACACTGGTCATTCTGGAGTATATGATTCAATTTTCATGTTTTTTTTTTTTTTTTTAGTGTACAAAATTCCTCTTGTTACTGATGGGTAGTTTAATTTCATGTGGTCAGAGAAGATGTTTTATATTATTTCAATTTCAATTGTTTTTGAATGTTTTAAGACTTACTTTTTAGCCTGACATATGGTCTTTCTGTGAAAATGATGCTGAGTTGAAGAATTTGTATTCTGTAGCCATTGGATGAAACATTCCGTAAATATCTATTAGATGCATTTGTTCTCTAGTCCAGATTAAGTCTGATGTTTCTTTGTTGATTTTCTGCCTGGAAAATCTGTCCAATGTTGAAAGTAGGGTGTTGAAATCTCCAGCTACTATTGTACTGAGGTCTGTCTCCTTAGCTCTAATAATATTTACTTTATATATCTGGATGTTCAAGTGTTGGGTACATATCTATTTACAACTGTTATATCCTCTTGCTGAATTGACCCATTTGCCATTATATAATAATGTAATTTAACGTCTCTTCTTAGAGTTTTTGTCTTTAAATTTATTTTGTGTGATACAAGTATAGCTACTCCTGTTCTTTTTTGGTTTGCATTGACATGAAATATCCTATTCCATTTCTTTATTTTTAGTCTATGTGTATCTTTGTAGTTGAAGCAACAGATCACTGGGTCTTTTTTTTTCAAATTCATTCAGCCATTCTATGTTTTTGATTACAGAGTTTAGTTCATTTACATTTTATGTTATTATTGACAAGTAAGGACTTACTCCTGCCATTTTATTATTTGTTTTCTGATTGTTTTGTGGCCTTCTTTTTCCTCTTTATCTCCTTTCTGTGTTCCCTGTTAAGGTGATTTTCTCTAGTGTTATGATTTAATTTTTTGCTTTTTACTTTTTGTGTATTTTTTTTTATTTGAGGTTACTATGAGGCTTGCAAATACTATCTTGTAACCCATTATATAAAACTAATGACAACTTAATTCTGATTGCATAAACAAACATGCAAAAAGAAACATCTAATAAAAACTCTACACTTTAACTTTGTGATATGGTTTGTCCGTGCCCCCACTCAAATCTCATTTTGAATTGTAATTCCCACAATTCCCATGTGTCATTCGAGGAACTTGGTAGGAAATAATTGAATCTTGGGGGTAAGTCTTTCCTTGCTGTTCTTGTATAGGGAATAAGTCTAACGAGATCTGATGGTTTTAAAAATGGGAGTTTTCCCTGCACAAGCTCTCTTCTCTTGTCTGCTGTCATGTGAGACTTGCCTTTCACCTTCCCCCATAATTGTGAGGCCTCCCCAGCCATGTGGAACTGTAAGTCCATTAGACCTCTTTCTTTTGTAAATTGCCCAGTCTCAGGTATGTCTTTATCAGCAGCGTGAAAATGGACTAATACACTTTGACCCTCTGCCTTTTAAATTTCTGTTGTTTTTCTTTGTCTTGTTGTACTGTCTGTGTCTTGAAAAGTTGTAGTTATTTTTGATTGATTCATCATTTAGTCTTTTGACTTAAGCTAAACGTAGTTTACATACCACAATTACAGTGTTATAGTATTCTGCGTTTTTCTGTCTGCTTTCTAGTATCTGATTTCTTATTGCTTATTGTCCTTCTCTTTTTTTTTTTTTTTTGTTTTTTTTTATTTTTTTTTATTTTTTTATTTTTTTTTATTATACTTTAAGTTCTAGGGTACATGTGCATAACGTGCAGGTTACATATGTATACATGTGCCATGTTGGTGTGCTGCACCCATCAACTCGTCAGCACCCATCAATTCATCATTTATATCAGGTATAACTCCCCAATGCAATCCCTCCCCCCTCCCCCCTCCCCATGATAGGCCCCAGTGTGTGATGTTCCCCTTCCCGAGTCCAAGTGAGCTCATTGTTCAGTTCCCACCTATGAGTGAGAACATGCGGTGTTTGGTTTTCTCTTCTTGTGATAATTTGCTAAGAATGATGGTTTCCAGCTGCATCCATGTCTCTACAAAGGACGCAAACTCATCCTTTTTTATGGCTGCATAGTATTCCATGGTGTATATGTGCCACATTTTCTTAATCCAGTCTGTCACTGATGGACATTTGGGTTGATTCCAAGTCTTTGCTATTGTGAATAGTGCCGCAATAAACATACGTGTGCATGTGTCTTTGTAGTAGCATAATTTATAATCCTTTGGGTATATACCCAGTAGTGGGATGGCTGGGTCATATGGTACATCTAGTTCTAGGTCCTTGAGGAATCGCCATACTGTTTTCCATAATGGTTGAACTAGTTTACAATCCCACCAACAGTGTAAAAGTGTTCCTATTTCTCCACATCCTCTCCAACACCTGTTGTTTCCTGATTTTTTAATGATTGCCATTCTAACTGGTGTGAGATGGTATCTCATTGTGGTTTTGATTTGCATTTCTCTGATGGCCAGTGATGATGAGCATTTTTTCATGTGTCTGTTGGCTGTATGAATGTCTTCTTTTGAGAAATGTCTGTTCATATCCTTTCCCCACTTTTGGATGGGGTTGTTTGTTTTTTTCTTGTATATTTGTTTGAGTTCTTTGTAGATTCTGGAAATGAGCCCTTTGTCAGATGAGTAGATTGCAAAAATTTTCTCCCATTCTGTAGGTTGCCTGTTCACTCTGATGGTAGTTTCTTTTGCTGTGCAGAAGCTCTTTAGTTTAATGAGATCCCATTTGTCAATTTTGGCTTTTGCTGCCGTTGCTTTTGGTGTTTTAGACATGAAGTCCTTGCCCGTGCCTATGTCCTGAATGGTACTACCTAGATTTTCTTCTAGGGTTTTTATGGTATTAGGTCTAACATTTAAGTCTCTAATCCATCTTGAATTAATCTTCGTATAAGGAGTAAGGAAAGGATCCAGTTTCAGCTTTCTACTTATGGCTAGCCAATTTTCCCAGCACGATTTATTAAATAGGGAATCCTTTCCCCATTTCTTGTTTTTCTCAGGTTTGTCAAATATCAGATGGTTGTAGATGTGTGGCATTATTTCTGAAGGCTCCGTTCTGTTCCATTGGTCTATATCCATTAGCCTTTCTTTTGGGACAGGTCTGGTACTGATGAAATCCTTCGGCTTTTGTTTGTCTAGGAAAGTCTTTATTTCTCCTTCATGCTTGAAGGATATTTTCACAGAATATACTATTCTAGGGTAAAACTTTTTATCCTTTTGTACTTTAAGTATGTCATGCCACTCTCTTCTGGACAGTAAAGTTTCTACTGTAAAGTCTGCTTACAGATGTATTAAAGTTTTATTGTGTGTTATTATTTTTTTCTCTTGCTGCTTTTAAGATTCTTTATCTTTGAATTTGATTATTAAGTGCCTTTAGGTAGTCTCCTTTGGGTAAAATCTGCTTGGTGTTCTATAGCCTTCTTGTACTTGAATATTTATATATTTCTCTAAGTTTGGAAGTTCTTTGATATAATCCCATTGAATAAACTTGCTACCCTCATCTCTTTCTCTACTTCCTCTTAAAGGCCAAGAACTCTTAGATTTGCCCTTTTGAAGCTATTGTCTAGATTCTGTAGGCTTACTTTATTATTTTTTATTCTTTTTTATTTTGTCTCCTCTGACAGTGTATTATCAAGTAACCTGTCTTCAAGCTCATTAATTCTTTATTCTTATTGATCAGTTATGTTATTAAGAGACTCTAATGCATTCTTCAATACATCCATTGCATTTTCAACTCTAGAATTTCTGCTTGATTATTTCTAATTATTTCAATTTCTTTGTTAAATTTATCTGATAGAATTCTGAATTCTTCTTTGTGTTTTCTTGAATTTCTTTGAGTTTCCTCAAAAGAGCTATTTTGAATTCTCTGCCTGAAAAGCCACATATCTCTGTTTCTCCAGGATTGGTCCCTGGTCCCTTGTTTAGTTTGTATGGTGAGGTCATGTTTTCCTAGATGGTCTTGATGCTTCTGGATGTTTGTCTGTATGTGGGCATTAAAAAGTTAGGTGTTTATTGTAGTCTTCTCAGTCTGAACTTGTCTGTGCTCTATGCTCATTCTTCTTGGGAAGGCTTTCTAGATGTTCAAAAGAGACTTGGGTTCCAAGCCCAGTAATGCAGATTCATAGAGATACCACCTAAGTGGTCTTAGATAAGGTCTGAAAGAATTCCCTGGATTACAGGAAGAAATTCTCGTTATCTTCTCCTACTTTCTTCTAAACAAATGAAGTCTTTCTTTCTGTGCTGAACCATCTGGAGCTAGGGATGGCATGATACAAGCACCCCTGTGGCCACCACCACTGGGACTATCCCAGGTCAGACCTGAAGCCAGCACAGTACTGAGTCTCACACAAGGTCCTCTATATTTGCTACCTGACTACCACCGATGTTCTCTCAAGGTTCTAGGGATTTGCAGTCAGTAGTTGGGGAAGCCAGGCAGGTTTTATCATTTCCTTCAGGGCAGTAAGTTTCCCCAGAACCCAGGCAGGTCTAGAGATGCTATCTGGGAGCCAGGGATTAGAATTAAAAAAATTTTGAAATCTACTTGCTGTTCTGTTGCATGGTGGCTAAGCTGGTACTCAGACCACAAGACAAAGCTCTTTCCATTCTTCCTTCCCCTTTCCACAGGCAGAGGAGCCTTTCCCTGTTTCCACCACCACCACCACCACCAGCCCACAGGGAGTTTTTCCAGACCACCGCTAAGGTTCACTTAAGGCCCAGGGGCTCTTCAGTTAGCTTGTGGTGAATACTACCAGGGCTGGGGCTCACTCTTCAGGGAAGTGGGCTCCCCTTTGGTCTAGGGCAGGTCTAAAAGTGCCATCCAAGAGCCTATTCCTGGATTCAGGGATCCCCAAGAGCCCACTTGGTGCTCTGCCCTACTGGGGCTGAGCTGGTACCTGAAGCCAGCATGTCTCAGAGTAAGGCCCATGGTATACCACCTGGGTATTGCTGTTGGTGATTCAGGGTTTGGGGGCTCTTTATTCAGAAGGTGATGAATTCTGCCAGTACTGGTTCATTCCCTTCAAGGAAGAAGTTTCCCTTCTGGCCAAGAGTGTGTCTAGAAATGTCATCTGGGAGGTAGGGCCTACGATGCAGGCCTCACTACTCTGCCCACTGACCTACCCTATGTTGGTTTAGCTGGCATCCAAGGTGCAAGACAAAGTCTTCTTTGCTCTTCTGTCACCTCTCCTTAAGTAGAAGGAAGGAGTCCATTTATTGCTGCAAGCTTTGCTGCCTGCGGTTGTGGGAGGAGTTGCACAAGCACTCCCCTAGCTGGCCCATCTGGTGTCCTACTAGGTCGTGTGCCACCCCAATCCACTGGCTCTAAGTCCAGCAGAGCATCAGGACTTCCCTAAGAATTGCAGTCCTTGTGTCCTAGACTGCCTTTCAAGTTCACCTAGGATCCCAGAACAGTTCAGCCTGCAGTAGCAAGGCTTGCAGAGAAACTCAGGTTCAGACCATTGAGAAGGGCACTTCTTCTCTGGTTAGGTCTGGTCCAAATGCTCCCTTCATGTGTGGGCAGTGGCTGAGTTCATCATGCTTTTGCTTTCCACTGTGACAGGGCAGCACTCAGTTCAATACAAAGTTCCCTGGTCACTGTGCTGTCCCTCCCCCGAGTGTACAGATTCTCTTTCTATGCCGTCTAATCATTTCTGGGGAATGTGAGAGGGGTGCTCTCAGTGATTTAAGCCTATCTTTCCTACCCATTCAGTTCCTCTTTCAGCAATGTAAAGTTAAAACCAGGTACTGTGATTGCTTACCTGGTTTTTGTTTTTTATGAAGGTGCTTTCATTGTGTGCAGTCAGTTGTTAAAATTTGGTGTTCCTTTTAGGTGAGACAATTTGTGGAGACTTCTATTTGGTCATCTTGCTCCACCCTCAGCATAATGTTTTCAATATTCATCTATGTTGTAGCATATGTCAGAACTCCGTTCCTTTTCATGGCTGAGTAATATTCTATTGTACATATATACCACATTTTGTTTATCCATTCATCTGTCGATCGACTTTTGGGTTGTTTTTAACTTTTGGCTATTGTTTTTAACTTTTGGCTATTGCGAATTACCCAGCAATGACAGAAATATCTGTATGAGTCCCTGTTTTATATTATATTGTGTATATGCCTACAAGTAGGGTCATATAGGTCATATAGGCCTGGTGGGATTTTATTCCTGATTACACTGAGTTTATAGAAAAATTTGGAGTGAATTGGTATCTTAAATTTTAACCTCAAGTCTTCTGATCCATTAGCACTGTATATCTCTGCCTTAGTCAGCTTGGGATGCCATAACAAAATATCATAGACTGGGTAGCTCAAATAATAGAAATTTATTGTCTCATAGTTATGGATGTTGGGAAGTCCAAGATAAAGGTGCTGGGAAGGTAAGTTTTATTTTGAAGTCCCTTCTCTTGGGTTGCAGGTGGCCACCATCTCAGTGTGTGTTCACATGACCTCTTCTTTGTGTACACACACACACACACACACACACACGGAGAGAGAGAGATGGCATGCTCTCTGGTGTTTCTTTTTATCAGGACACTAATTAAATTATGAGGGCCCATCCTCATGGCCTCATGTAAACCCAATTACCTATCAAAGTACCCATTTATAATACTGTCACATTGAGTGTTAGGGCTTCAACATATAAACTGAAGTAGAGACGGGGACAAAATTCATTCCATAGAAATGTCCTTATTTAATTTTTCTTGGTAATAATTTGTTATTTTTAATGAATTGCCTGTACACACATGTTGTTAGATTTAATCCTTAGTTTTACATGATTTTTGATGCTATTGTGAATATATTTTGTTTTATTTCCAATTGCCTATGAATATATAGAAATACAAATGATTGTTGTCTATTGATCTTGTATCCTACAATCTTGCTCAATTAATTTATTAGATTTAGTGGCTTTCTTTTTGTAGATTTTTAAGATTTTCTACATGCACAATACACTCTCTCTGAATAAAGACAGTTGTATTTCTTCCTTTCCTGTCTGGCTTCCTCATGTATCATTTTTTCTTTTTGCTTTATTGGACTGGGACTTGCAGTATAATGTTCAGTAATAGCAATGAGAGTAGACATTCTAGCCTCATCCCCAAACTTATCAGGAGAGTGTAAGAGCTTAGGACATTGTATTTGCATTTTTTTTATGTGTAACTAAGCAAGGCACTGTGATCAGTTTATTGGCTACAGTTTTTTTCCTTACTCAGATTCTATGATCACTGGTTATGGTAGTTTTAGGCAATTTAACTATGTTTCAATTAGAGAAGTTCTTATTTATCTATAATTTTATATATTCAGCTGCTGCTTATTTTTTTTTTCAGATTCCATAGCTTAAAATCATTTTAAAATTACTGGTATAATGTCATGCTATTGACTTTTATTAAAGTTCAAAGCAGCCACTGAACCTCACTGATGAAAACACTGTGTATTATGGAACTTAATTTTTCTTGGGGAAGGGCCAAGAGACAAATTCCTACTGAAATTTAGTACAAAGGCCACACTCAGTATCAGCATATAAAAATATAGTTCATACACCTTCCTTCTAAAATAATGAGATTTTTAAAATCAAGTGTTGCCATTTTTGCTTTAGTAGAAGCTCACAGTTAAGTGTTTTGCATAATTGTGGCCATGATGATTTTTGTATTTGCATCCTTTTTTCCCCAGTATTTGCATATGTTTTGATTTATTTTAACATCTTAATCTATTTATGTCTTTTATTGTGTCAACTCAAATCCTTTTTTAAAAAGTTTAGATTAAAAATTATAATCTCTTTGAATTAATAAAAAAGATATTTCATAAAAGGCCCTACCTTTTAAATAATTAATTGGTATAAATACCTACTTTTAAGAGGCTTAATGGAAAGCTATAAATGGAAAGTCTCTAGGCTTGGGAACACAGTCTTTTACTGGCCTTGTAAGATAAGCTGCTAAAGAGAAACGATTGGAGTGATGATCTTGTTGAAGTGAAGCTAAAATGCTTCTGACTAAAACAAAGCAAAACAACAAACAGAGATCTGCTGTTTCCTTCAGTGATTAAAGAGAAATGATTGAATGTCCTGAAAAATAACCTAATAAGTGGAACAGTAAAGAGTCACATGTCTCAGGTTTCTGGGTGGTATGGCAACAAGAAGTTGTGAGGTTACTGCCAGTCATTTCAGTCTATCTTGTGCTGGAGGAAATGGCTTATTTTGTATCACAATAATTAGAATAATATAAAAAATTTAAATAAACTACATAGCAATTATTAGTTGATGTTTGTGCTACCTAATTTAATCACACAAATTTTACTTTTACATTATACATCTTAATGCTTATTGTAAATTGTCTTCAGTTAAACTACATATAATGGTGATTTTAAAAATAAAGAATTGACTTCTATAACACCCTAAATGTGTAATTTTTATGTGTAATTATTTGGAGAACAAAGAAGCCACATGTATTTTTAAAACATTTGTATTTGTGTTTAGTATTAAAGTGTGCCTTTAATGTTTGAGAAAAATACTTTGTGCCAAATTCAATGCCAAGTACTTTAAATGCATTATTTTACATTTTTCACAACAATGCTATTGTGGCAATTTCACTTATGCCCATTTACAGATGAGAAATGGAGGCTTGGAAAAGTTTGTTAACTTGTGCAAGGTCACACAGTAAAAGGCAGAACCAGGATTTAAACCATGGCTATCTTAAGGTAGCATCTCCATTGGAAAGCATTTGTCTGTAAGTAACAGTAACTTCAACAATCTTTTATTCCCTCATCAAGCTATCTGAAAATAGGGGATTGTTTGCACAGGTTTAGTTGCTTAATAATCCTATTTAATCCCCTGTTCCACCATTCCCATTGAGTTCGCTTTTCATTTTCATGCGTTTTGTTTCATGGCTGCAAAATACATAATGCAAGCCTAGGTATTATATGTTCGGGATACGATGAAGGGAGAAGTGGCAATGCCAGCCATATTTCTCCTTTTTTTTTCATCAAGAAAGCAAAATCTTTTCAAGAAACCCTCTGGTGGGTTTTGCTTATATCTCATCAGCCAGAACTGTGTCCAGAGCAATGCTTGGCTGCAAGAGAAGCAGGAAAAATAAGCATTTAGTGTTCGTAGCCACAGAAGAAGGTGGCTGGGGCCTGGGAATGACTCTGGTTGGCCAAACAACAGTGTCTGAGGCAATGGATATTATATAATGCTGATTCTGTTAGGTTAGCGCTAGTGGAATATATGTGTGAATTTTAAAGGCAATGACTAAAATGGAGACAGTAAAGGAGAATATTTTACTTCTCTTTAAAGTTTTAATCCAATTTTCCACCAGAGGATTTTGGGATGCTTTTCTCTGCCTTCCTATCCCCCCCTTTTTTTATTTTTATTTTTAGTCAGGGTCTCACTCTGTCACCACCCAGGCTGGAGTGCAGTGGCTGGATCTCAGCTCACTGCAACCTCTACCTCCTGGGCTCAGGTGATCCTCCCACCTCAGCCTCCTGAGTAGCTGGGACCACAGGCACGCACCACCATGCCTGGCTATTTATTTTTAATTTTATTTTCTGTATATTTTGTAAAGATGGGGTTTTGCCATGTTGCGCAGGCTGTTCTCAAACATCTGGGTTCAAGCAATCTGCCTGCCTTGGCCTCCCAAAGTGCTGGAATCATAGGCATGAGCCACTGTGCCCAGCCCCAGTACCCCATTTTTGCAGTACTATATTATCTTTCCTGAATGTGCCCTTGAAGTGGATACAGTAGTGTGTGTCAAGGTGAGAGGATGGCAAGAAAGAGGAACAAGAACCTAACCCCTGCTCTGGCTTAGGATTTATGGAAGACAAGCAAACATGTAGTTGAAAGGGTACAGGACACTGTGATTAGAGGTGCAGATTTCAGCTTATTAACAAAGTTATAAAAAGGAGATAACCTTGAATAATCAGGCATTGTTAATAGAATTTAAGCTGGTAAACTTTGAAGCAGAGTTATAATTTATTATCTTGTTAACCTTTAACTTAATAATCAGAGTAATTTAAAAGATAAGAAAAAAGTTTAAAAAAACAGATTCAGTGATAAAAGATTAAGATAATATAGGAAATTTAACTGCAAATAATAGCTGCTGGTAAAGTTATAACTTCTGTTGGTTAATTAATGTAATTAGGTTTGATTTATTGTACCCTAAGAGTCTCTATGCGATCTCTGTACTTAGGAAGGTTAATATTAATAAGGATAATGACCAAATGACCATCTTTATGTCTGGTCCCTCTGGAAATGTTTACAGATGGGATATAGTTTTACATGTTTGAGAGAAGTTTAGTCATTCTTTCATTCAAGCAATCATATGTTAATACATAGTCTGTGCCAGGAAATACGTTTAGCCCCAGTACTGTAGAAGTCACGGTTCTTATTCTTGGGAACTTGTGATCTAGGAGATAGTTTGTCTTCCCGTGCCCATTTGACTCTCTCACTTTATGGACCTACTGGTCCTACCTAAGTGCCAAAGCCAACTTGACTATTTGAGTGAATTGACTGGTCAAATTGGACAGAAATGCAAAATGAACAGTTATAAGAATACTCAGGTTGTATGTATATAGTTTATGTGTTGCTGTCATCCAAAATAAAATGTAGAATTACTTATGTCAACTAAAATTCTGCTCTTCCTTACTGTACATGCAGAGAACTCATTGCATAATGCTGTTGAATTTGACAAAAATCTGGGAATTACTAACTCAAAAAATGTGGCTTTGCTGGCAGAAAAATGATTTGTACAAGAACACCCAATAGCGTACTTAGCACATAATAGGCACATAATTAACAATTTGACAAGCGAATGCTGCTGAATGGAAGCAAATGAATCACCATGCCTCTGTAGATTATTTTCCAAGAGTTAGTAGGACTTTTATAACTAAATTCTTCCACTTACGAAAATAGGAGACATTTTAGAAAAGTAGTTTGTGTTGGTTACTAACTCAAGTTAGGTTTAAATTATTGTGCCTTAAGAACTTCTGTAGCAATTTTGCTAGAAATATGTAAAGTGGTACATGAAAGTTTTCTCATGGTATATCTAAATCCTCTGTTTAACTGACAAGTTCTTTTGATATCCTTTTGCACAAAATGACGCATGTCATTTCTCATGAAGAGCAATGTGCTAGCTGGCAATTGTTTGCTTTCTGTAGGGTTTTGATGGAAGTGTTTTGTGATAGTAGCTTGGTATATATTCCTGACTTTTAGTTTGAAAAGCTCAGTGCATCTGTGTTGCCATTTTTTTTAAACGAAGAACTTTAGTGTCTTTACTTTTGAAACACCCAGATTTTAAATCTCTGTACCAAGATGGGGAGGACCATTCATTAATGTATTTTTCTGCATTGTCATTTTCTTTAAATCACAAGATTATTTCTACACACATGCTAATTTTAAAATTGGAATGAGTACCTACTCCCATAGGTAAAGGGAAGAAATCTATTTATTTTAGGTGTTGTAATTTGATAAGAAGTTAGTTTAATTCTCTGGCTGTTGAATAATTTTTAATCATGCTTTGTCTGCTCAGGTCCACATGTTGGAGATAAAACTGTGAACAAGATGGCCGGGTGTGGGAGGCTGAGGCGGGCGGATCACGAGGTCAGGAGACCGAGACCATCCTGGCTAACATGGTGAAACCCCATCTCTACTAAAAAAAAAAAATACAAAAAATTAGCTGGGCGTGGTGGCGGGCGCCTGTAGTCCCAGCTACTCGGGAGGCTGAGGCGGGAGAATGCCGTGAACCCGGGAGGCGGAGCTTGCAGTGAGCTGAGATCGCGCCACTGCACTCCAGCCTGGGCGACAGAGCAAGACTCCGTCTCAAAACAAACAAACAAACAAAAACAAACAAACAAAACAACTGTGAACAAGATACGCTTCTTGCCCTTAAAGAACGTAACACTTAATATGCAAATATTGTGGTAGGTGTTGCTATAGGACAAAACATGGAGTTTGGTGGATGCAGAGCAGGAGGGTACCTGAGCTAGTGGGATGAGAGTCAAGGAGATGTTGGGTGTTTGCGTGGGAGCAGCCACATAGTAAAATCACTGTCAGATCTCTACCAGCACGTCTCCTTAGGTGTTTGTGACCTGAAATCACTTTCAGATCTCAAAAAGAAAAGTTTTTTACATGACTAAAAGCTATAACATCTTTATATTAAGTTAGATTCCAAATATGGAAATGATTTAGGATATTGAGAGGTAGCCTAATGGAGTGCTTAAAAGCTCAGACTTTGGAGCCAGACTCATAGGTTCAAATTCTGACTTTCCATTTATTGATTCTAGGGACTTAGGCAAGATACTTCTTTTACGCTGCAGTTTTCTCATTTGAAAAATAGGGATGATATTATGTAACTCTTAAGGTTGTTATGAAGATTAAATGAATTAATATTTATAAAGAAGCTTGAGACATTGCCTGATGTAGCAAGTGCTACATCAGTGTTTGTTAAACAAATATTGTCATACAAATATAGAAGCACTAAACACAATTAAACATTTGCCTGTTGTCTTTGATATGACTTATGTCTTCTGTACTTTTCTAAGTCAATGGAGGTAATTCTAGTGGCCTGAAGCTCATGTTAAATGGTATTGGGAAATGGGTTAAACATTGATTCCCTATGATCTAGTCTCCTCTAGTGAGAGGAAATTATTTCTGTATATTAATGTATAAGGATATTTTCTATACATTTATGTATATTAATAACTTTGAACATTTTTCAAGAGGTCTGAGTAACAAATATAAAAGTGCACAGCGGCTGGGCGCTGTGGCTCACGCCTGTAATCCCAACACCCTGGGAGGCTGAGGAGGGTGGATCTCGAGGTCAGGAGATTGAGACCATCCTGGCTAACATAGTGAAACCCCGTCTCTACTAAAAATACTAAAAAAATTAGCTGGACGTGGTGGCGGGCGCCTGTAGCCCCTGCTACTTGGGATGCTGAGGCAGGAGAATGGCGTGAACCGGGGAGGCGGAGCTTGCAGTGAGTTGAGATCATGCCACTGCACTCCAGCCTGGGCGACTGAGCAAGACTCTGTCTCGAAAAAAAAGAAAAAAAAAGTGCATAGCTTCTCAGACACCACTACATTTATGATAACAGAAAGAGAGATTATTACGAAGAAAAGAAAAGTAAAAACAATTTGGGCTTTAGTGACTTTAAGCATCAGTTAACTTCTTTAGTTGTATTTAGGATGTACTCTAACTACAAGAATTAATTCAGCCGTAATAAAATATGACATAAGGATAAAAAGAATTTTCTTTCTCTTGATTACTAAAGCAGGTTATGATAATAATAAAAGTGACTTGGGATTACTGGCTGTGTGTGGTGTGACTCAAGCCTGTAATCCCAGCACTTTGGGAGGCAGAGGCAGAGGATCATTTGAGCTTAGAAGTGTGAGGCCAGGGTTAAAAGACCCTGTCTTTACAAAAAATGTTTTAACAAACTTAGTCAGGGGTGGTGGCACATGCTTTTAGTTCCAGCTACTCAGGAAGCTGAGGTGGGAGGATTGCTTGAGCCCAGGAGGTGGAGGCTGCAGAGACTGATGAGGGTACCCCTGGACTCCAGCTGGGACAATAGAACAAGACCCTGTCTTAAAAAGAAAAGACTTGAATTTTTGAATTTTTATACATTTAACCCTCATGAAAAAGGAATTATATATTTTTGAAAAGGCGATTAGAACATTTTAACAATCTTTTAGTAGTTCTGCTTCAGTTACTGCTATGATTTAAATGTCCCCTCCAAAGTTTATGTTGAAACTTAATCCCCAGTATGGCAGTATTGAGAGGTGGGGGTCTTTAAGAGGTGATTGGATAATGAGGAACTTGCCTTTATGAACGGATTAATGTATTCATGGCTTAATTGATAAATGAGTTATCATCAGAAGTGACTGGCGGTTTTATCTAGAAGAGGAAGAGAGACCTGAGTAAGCATGCTCAGCTTCCTCCCCATGTGATGCCCTGCCCTGCACTGCCTTGGGCCCCCACAGAGAGTCCCGGCCAGCAAGATGACTCTCACCAGATGTGGTCCCTTGACTTTAGAGACTTCTCAGCTTCCATAACTGTAAGAAATAAATTATTTTCCGTATAAATTAACCAGTTTCAGGTATTCTGTTATAAGCAACAGAAAGTGCACTCAGTTACTAATAAACTCAAATTGTAATTTTGCTTCTCAGATCTTTAAAATACATAAGAGAAAAACATTTAGTTTGAGATCATAATAAATTAATGAATTTTCTTTTTCTTTTTTCTTTTTTCTTTTATTTTATTTATTTTATTTTTTTGAGACAGAGTCTTGCTGTGTCGCCCAGGCTGGAGTGCAGTGGCGCGATCTCGCCTCACTGCAAGCTCCGCCTCCCGGATTTACGCCATTCTCCTGCCTCAGCCTCCTGAATAGCTGGGACTACAGGCGCCCGCCACCTCGCCCGGCTAGTTTTTTGTATTTTTTTAGTAGAGACGGGGTTTCACCGTGTTAGCCAGGATGGTCTCGATGTCCTGACCTCGTGATCCGTCCGTCTCGGCCTCCCAAAGTGCTGGGATTACAGGCTTGAGCCACCACGCCCGGCCTATTTTTTATCATTCTGTCCAGTGGTGAGGTTCTTAATGATAACCAGATTTTTTAGTTTGAGGCTGAGCTGATTTTAGTTTGTGGATGTCAATCCAAAAGTTGCCAACAGAAAGTCATTCTGTGACTAATTCAAGCTATTGAGCATGGGGCCCTATGCCCTGTGGAAAAAAGACATAATGTGGGCTTCATGCATGTGACAAGGAAACGGGAAATATTAATATATGTAAAGTTGGCCAAAATATGCTAAAATAGTTCACTTGTGCTTCTTAAAACTCTCATTTATGTCAATAAGCTCCGTAAATGATCTCCAAAATCTTTTCTTCTACTGTGTGTGTGTGTGTGTGTGTGTGTGTGTGTGTGTGTGTGTATGTGTGTGGTGGAAGAATTTATTGGAAACTGTGGGAGCATAATTATCAGGAAACTTTTAATTACATAAAATGAGGCATACGCAGGTATATATCACATGAAGCAAAAGGTACATCAGCCTGAAAAATCTAAAATCATTTTCAGAACCAAATATGTTATAATTCTTACTCCTAAGTAAAATGGTATTTTAATAACAAAATTATTCAATTTTAGGGTTATCTTTTCAAGGCAATAACTTCATGATAAAGAAACTTGATTCCATAGATAATAGGGAGTCATAATGGATTACTGAGTAGGATAATGACAAAATCTATATTAGGCAGGGTTCTCTAGAGTGACAGAACTAATGGGATATATTTATATCTATATCTATCTATGTATCTATCTATGTATCTATGTATCTATCTATGTATCTATCTATCTATCTATCTATCTATCTATCTATCTATCTATCTAT
>NC_045441.1:116273349-116297327 GCF_002776525.5 Piliocolobus tephrosceles | reverse complement strand
TATCTATCTATCTATCTATCTATCTATCTATCTATCTATCTATCTATCTATCTATAAAGGGGAGTTTATTAAGTAGTATTAACTCACATGATCACAAGGGCTCACAACAGTCTGCCTGCAAGCTGAGAATCAAGGAAGCCAGTCTGAGTCCCAAAGCTGAAGAATTTGGAGTCCAATGTTCAAGGGCAGGAAGCATCTAGCACTGGAGAAAGATGTAGGCTGGGAGGCTAGGCCAGTCTAGCCTTTTGGTGTTTTTCTGCTCACTTTATATTCTGACCACACTGGTAGCTAATTAGGTGGCGTCCCCATGATTAAGGCTGGGTCTGCCTTTCCTAGCCCACTGACTCAAATGTTAATCTCCTTTGGCAACACCCTCACAAACACACCCAGGATCAACACTTTGTATCCTTCAGTCCAATCAAGTTGACACTCAGTATTAACCATCACAAGTCCACCTTGTCAACTTGAACCTATACACATTTCCTGAGATCATACATAATCTTCAAATAAAGACAATAATAAGGTCATAATTACACCTAACATAATACAACGATCCTTCATACAACTGGAAACGCACCAATCCCCAACTCAAATGCTGTTCCATGGGGTTAACAATACTTAAATACTGATATGGATATGAAGTCAATAAATATTATGTCACATGATAAAGGAAAAAGGAAATAAAATGAAGATATTTTCTATATACGTGCACAAACATGTTTTTTAACAAAAGGAGGAGGAAATACTCGTGACAATTACAGTCCTTGTTTCTGCAACTGGTCACATGGTCATAGCTGGTATTGATGACTACCTTCTGCTCCTACCCATTCTGTATGCCCTTTGCCTTTAGCAAGCACCTCAGCAGGCCATGGTTTTTTTCCTGGTGGAGTGATCCAAACCTTTATTCCTGAAGGGTCTGGGCCATCTGTAGTCCTGCCTGGATTGGACTATTATAGTTTCTCCTTAACCTTAATCAGAGGGCATGGTAATACTAAGAGATGCCCTAATGGATCTCCTGTATTCCATGCATACTCTTCTTTACCTCTGTTGTGGAGTAGTAGACTGATTTCATCTTGATAGTCTGGGTCAGTCACCCCAACCAACATTGTAACTCCCTTCTTAGCATGTTGACTTAAAGTTAGGAAGACCCCCCAAGTTTCCAGGTGGCAACAGTTTTGCTAGTGGGTCACTAGGGGTGATAATAAGAGGTGCTACTTCCACTTCCACCCCTGATTCCTGGATCCTGCATATCCTGGCTATGGGAGAAACAATACTATATATTGGATGCTGGTTCAGGGTATACACGGCCTTCTGGAGAACTTTGCCCCAGCCCTGCAAAGTATTGTCACCTAGTTGGCATTTTAATTCTGACTTCCAAAGGCAATTTTACCATCCTTTCAATCCAGCTGCTTCAGGATGGCCTTTTGATGGCACCACTCACCATCACCCCTAGTGACCTCCTAGCAAAATTTTGCTTCCTGTTCCCACAATATTATGTTCTGCTGGCCTAGAGGTCTTAGTCCCAGAGGGAGGGACACCAGGAGGCACACCAACCATTCCTTTAAAATGGAAGTTATGATTGCCACCTGGACACTTTGGGCTCCTCCTACCTTTAAGTCAACAGGTTAATGAGGGAGTTACAGTGTTGGCTGGGGTGATTGACCCAGACTATCAAGATGAAATCAGTCTACTACTCCACAACAGAGGTAAGGAAGAGTATGCATGGAATATAGGAGATCCATTAGGGCATCTCTTAGTATTACCATGCCCTCTGATTAAGGTAAATGGGAAACTACAACAGCCCAATCCAGGCAGGACTACAGATGGCTCAGACCCTTCAGGAATGGATTGGGTCACTCCACCAGGAAAAAACCATGGCCTGCTGAGGTGCTTGCTGAAGGCAAAGGGCGTACAGAATGGGTAGGAGAAAAAGGTAGTCATCAATACAAACTACGACTATGTGACCAGTTGCAGAAATGAAGACTGTAATTGTCATGAGTATTTCTTCCTTCTTTTATTAAAAACATGTTTGTGCATATATATATATATACACTTGTACTAAGAAAATATCTTCATTTTTTTCCTTTATCATGTGACATAAGATTTATTTACTTTATATCCATATCAGTATTTAAGTATTGTTAACTCTATGAAATAGCATTTGGGTTGGGGACTGGTACATTTCCAGTTGTGTGAAGGATAGTTGCATTATGTTAGGTGTAATTATGACCTTATTATTGTCTTTATTTGAAGATTATGTATGATCTCAGGAGATGTGTATAGATTCAAGTTGTCAAAGGGTGGACTTGTGATGGTTAATACTGAGTGTCAACTTGATTGGATTGAAGGACTCAGAGTATTGATCCTGGATATGTCTGTGAGGGTGTTGCCAAAGGAGATTAATGTTTGAGTCAGTGGGCTGGAAAGGGCAGACCCACCTGTAATCTGGATAGGCACCACCTAATCAGCTGCCAGCATGGCCAGAATATAAAGTGGGCAGAAAAACATGAAAAGGTTATACTGGCTTAGCCTCCCAGCCTACATCTTTCTCCCATATTGGGTGCTTCCTGACCTTGAACATTGGACTCTAAATTCTTCAGCTTTGGGACTCAGATTGGCTTCCTTGATTCTCAGCTTGCAGACAGCCTATTGTGGGACCTTGTGATCATGTGAGTTAATACCGCTTAATATACTCCCTAGATAGAGAAATAGATAGATAGATATAGATATAGATATATTTATCCTATTAGTTTTGTCACTCTAGAGAACCCCGACTAATAAGATGCAATATTTATTTGTCTTCCTTCTGTCAAACCTTGAGTCAACCACTTTTCTCAGATTGCCTCAGAAGGTATAGGGAAAAGAACATACAAGATAGATGAGACATGTAGTAAAGAACTATTAGTAGTGGAGACAGCTTCTTTACATGGTGAAGAGGATGAGAAAAGCCACCCTTAGGCAAAAGAACTCCGTGCCCTCTAAGAGGGTGCTATGGTTTAAATATTTTTTCCTTCCAAAGTTGAAACTTAATGCCCAGTGTGTCAGTATTGAGAAGCAGGGACTTTAAGAGGTGATTGGTTCATGAGAGATCTGTCCATATGAATAGATTAGTCTATCTGTGGATTAATGAGTTAATGAATTAACTGGTGGCATTATAAGAAGAGGAAGAGTGACTTGAGCTAGCACTTTACGATGCTCAACTTCCTCATTATGTGATACCTTGTACTACCTTAGGACTGTAGAGAATGTCCACCAGCAAAAAGGCTCTCACCAGATATGGTCTCTTAACTTTGGACTTCGAGGTCTCCATAACTGTAAGAAATAAATTATTTTAAAATAACCCTTTTTCAGATGTTTTAAGCAGCAAAAAACTGACTTATATATGAAATGCAAAGCTCCAGAATGGCATAGGAGAAGACTTGTTGCTTCAGACAGGGTTCTTGGCACAATCAATGGTGAGGCTCCTAAACACAGCTGCAATTTTAGCCCCAGAGCCAGCTGTCATGACTTTGGAAGTCCTAGCCCCAATGAACTTGGCTGCTGTGCCAATGTCCCTTGAAGTGCTGCTGGTTTGGAAGCTGTGACCAGGTTTAAGTGAGGTCAAGGGATGTGGGGCTGCCAAACTGCTGAAGCTCTCATCTGTTAGTGTCTCTGTTTATTTGAGAACCACTGCAGAGTGGTGGTATTAGCACCTGACAGGTGCTCTCAAACAGAGAAAGGTGGGAACACACTTGGCACAGATGTACATTTTCGGGGGTGAAAGATTGTGGCAAGGGAGCTTCTCTAGTGCAGAGAAGATTGAGAGAGGCAGTGACTGGCTCTTTTAAAAGTAATTTTTAAAGTAGTTGAGATTTAGTGTGCATGACCAATTGTAAGGAAACAAAATTGAGACTGAGACAATAAATCTTTTTGGGAGGTTGTTTTAGAGATTCATGTATAAGAAATGACAGCTTAGTTGTATGGCCCACTGGGAATGAAAGAAGGGTAATAGTTCAAGAGAAATTCTGAAGATCTAATGCCAAGGTTAAAGAGCTGAGGAGGTGGGGTCTTCTAAGGGTGAATGCCTGGTAGTTTGTTGTACTATTTGAAAATATAAATAGTTAAGAGTCACATTTAAAACTGATGATTGAAAAGTTAAAGTCTGGAGAAACTTGCAAGACAGAATCAAGGACAGAGGCAAGAATTAAGCTTTGAGAAAGTTCTGAAGAAACAAAGGTAGAAGAAACTCTAGATTAAAGTAAATATTAAAACCATTAGTGACTATCATCTGAAGAAAATCAAGAGAAAACAGGCCAACTGCTGTGGGGATGGATCCACTTGAAGGAAACCAAAATATCTTGTTACCATGAAGCTAAAAAAGATATAAACTAATACTGAAATTCATAACTGAAAAAATCATTTCCATTACGTGTTGACTTGTTTATCGTTAGTTTCTTCCCACCAGAATGTAAGCTCCATGAGAGTAGGTGCCATGTCTGTTTTACTCATGGTTATATGTTCAGTAGCTAGATAAGGGATTGATAAATATTTGTTGGATGAATAAATGAATAAACCATTGCATACTCTGACCTTAAGTGGGAGATAAAGTCTGCCCAAGTCTAAGAACAATGTTTGCCCAAATTGAGAGCCAAATGGAATCCCAAGGCACACTGTCCAGTAGTGCATGATGAAATGTTCTGTATACTAGCCACATGTGGCTGTGGAGCAGTTGAAATGTGGCTTGTACAACTGAGGAACTAATTGCCACATGCAGCTTGTGGCTACTGTATTGGGCAATGCAGATGTGTAGAATTACTTTACCAGTTAGGAAACCTGCCCCTTCTGGGCAGATGTAACCTGTGCCAGGGCAGTGGCTTTGCCAGGGGCCAGAAGCAGTGTGGGACTTGGGAAGAAAATAAAAGATTTACTGCTGGGGCTGGTTTTATTAATCCTTAGCCCAAGGGACAGGAGCTGTCTGCCAAGCTTATGTGAGATCCAGGTTACTTCACCAGGGAAAGAGACCAGAGAGGTATTTGCGTCCAAAGCCATAGTTAGCGGTAAAAATGAGTTTACTCTGAAGATCTTTGTGAAAATACTTGTTAGAGAACTAGAGGCTTTCATAGATGACTAGAAAAACTTCAAGATTTAGGGATTCTGGTCACCTTTCTTTGTACCACCTGAATGATAATTGCATTTGATCATTAAAAGATGGACTAGGCTCATATAAATGTTTAACAAACACTCAGACACCCAGTAATTCACAGTTGGGGAAAGCATGTATAGCAGATACTTAAAAATACTTCTATGTATTTAGCTGTGTATTGAATTAGATGAACATTTATATTTATCATGTATATCTACATTTTATTAGATTTTGAAATATTCTATTGTGATTTTTGTTTTAGCAGATTTACCTGGTTAGTTATAGCTTGCTTAGGCAAGTATTAGAATTATTCTGATTTCCTTGAGCTCTCTGCAGCTTGGCCGGGAGAGGAGGAGGGAATTGTTCAGGAGTGTGCTAAATTGGCCTTGTATTTAGAATTCACCCAGTGATAATACATATCAATATCATGTATTGAGCTGCATGTAGGAGCAGATGTTTGGCATGTTTCAGGCTACTTCTGGGAATAGTCTGTATTGAAGAAAGGAAAGTATGCTTCAGATCTTTACACATAATTTATGCAAGTGAATAAAGATTTCTCACAAAGGAAGAATGCCGGACAGACTATTATATTTGGCAAGATAAAGCGTGCTGTGTGCAAATTCCCAAAGTCGGCCAGTATAGCAGAGGACAAAGAAATATTAATACATTCCTGTTTTATAGGAGATTAGTTCTCTAACGAGCAAACAAGCAAGAAAACAGGGGAGTCTCTTAGGGTTTCCTGAAGATTGGTTCACTTCCCTTAGGCTAACCATTTGTTTTCATTGTCTTTATGAGCGAATGTCTTTTGTAAGGATTTAATTTGCACCACAGGAAAATGTTTACATATTGGAATCTTGAGTTTTGGAGGGACTTTCACAGATCATCTCATCCTGCCACCTATCTAATGCTTGACTTGGTTTTGCAAAAATCTTTCCAAGGATCATCCAATCAGGGTGTCAGCATCTTTAGGAGAGAGAGTGAGTGGTCAGTAGCTCCCAAGCTGAGCCATTCTGTCCTTAGAGGACGTTGTCACCGAGGTAGCCTTAGAAAGTTTAATTCCTCTGTCCTCTTTGTAACCACTGGGGTCAACCACAACACCTCCAATTCTTTTTCCCATTGAAGTTATTAGGATATTTGAGCATGCTGATCAGATCTCCAGGGTAAATATGCTCAAGTGCTTTGAGAAATTCTTGGATATTATTGATTTGATTGTTTGTACATCTCAGGTCACTCTTGAATGTGCTCAGTTTCTCCATGGTTGTACTGCAGTACTTCCTGGGTGGTCTGGGCTATATAGAGATAAGTAGGGCTTTTGCTTCCTTTTATACATATTCTCTCCTCCTTTTCCTCTCTTTCCTCTCCTCTCCTGTCTTTTCCTCCCCTCCACTCCCCTAGTCTTTTTCTTACTCCTTCCCTCCTCTCCCCTCCTATAATACATTACATTTATTTATTCACCCAAAAAATATTCCATTTATGGTTGATTCACATTAACCTTTCTCTAGACTAAAATTTCTAAGCCTTAGTTGCATGTATTGCCACTATGCCACATCTTCTCCATTCTATACAAAACAATTATCCTTTTGGACTTAATCACATCATTTTAAATTTACTTCTATTTCTTTTCAATTTATTTCTATTATTACTTTTCATTTGTGGATAATTCATTTCTATAAGTACTTTAAAATTTATTTTTATTAATTTCAGGTATAGTCCCTGTCTCCAACCTGTCAGCTTCCAACCCCATTCAGTCATCCACATGGCCACTCTCCCTTCTACAAATTTTATCATGTCCACTCTGTTATCTTCCAGGACATTGAGTAACGTGGTGAAACAAGTGGAACCCAGAAAAGAATTCTATGATTTTGAAATTTAGAACTAGGTTGATGTTGATCCACTAGTTAACACCATTTGGATATAGCTGTTGAAACTGTTACTGGTCTGCCTCACTGTCTGGGCACTCAGCTTCTGTAATCCATTTTATTCACAAGGCTAAGTTAAAAGACCTTCTTCTCTTCTCTTTGGAGGTGATATGTGCTAAGTTATCTTCAATTTCTATAATCTTAGGAATTGTATCAAAGAAGGAAAGGGCGTTTAATGATTCTTATTTCCTTCTGCAGATGTTGTATTGTCCTCTCTTTAGCATATTTATTAGACAAGCAGTACCCTTTGATTCTCTAACAGACATGTAGGACTGAGAGGAGGATACTGGAAACAAATTGAATATTCAGGTAATTACTATAAATTGTGATGCATTTTATGGTAGCACAAAACATAATAAATTGCTTTGCCGTATCAAATAAAATCCATTATTTTCTAATCAGCAGAGAACTTGAAATAATTGATGTTTTTGTTAAAACAAATCAGAACCTCTGAACGATGGTTAATTCTTATTTCTTAAGGTTGTTCTTGTATTTTCAAGGAACTGAAAATATTTAAAATTTTTAGCCACATCAGTGTCATGAAAATTCAGGAGATTTATATACATTTTAGTCAAAATAGAAAAGGCACACAAAGAATCCCCCAGTAAAGATAAAACCCTTGCAGCAAGGTGTATGCTAATGAGTCAGTTGGATACAACAGTGATGGACAGAATTGAAAAATTTCAAATCAGTCTTTATCTTCTTATGTGGAAAATAGGTGTTGCATTCATTATGCAACTAAATCAAGGTGAAATCTGTAAAAAATAAAATTAAATAAATAAATAAATAAATAAATAAATAAATAAATAAATAAATAAATCCCGAAACCCCTGTCATCTCTATAGTAAAACAGGAACTAGTTTCCTATAAAGACATGGCTGCTTCCTTCTCATTCAAGTCACATATTCTCTATGACCAGTGTGACTGTTTCTAAGTTATCATTATTCAGGTGACTGAGTTTTATATTAAATTTTAGTCCACATGTACAGTCATTTAAATTATGTAGACATTTTAATAAAATCAGTGTTATCCTTTTTGGAAACATAAGACCATTTTTTGTTAAATTTCATGATACTTTGTATTTTCGTGGGTTTTTTTTTTTGTTGTTGTTGTTGTTGTTTCAGACAGTCTTACTCTGTTGCCCAGGCTGGAGTGCAGTGGTGCCATCTCAGCTCACTGCAACCTCTACCTGCTGGGTTCAAGCGATTCTCCTGCCTCAGCCTCCCAGGTCACTGGGACTACAGGCGCCCACCACCACGCTCAGCTAAGTTTTTGCATTTTTAGTATAGACGGGGTTTCACCATATTAGCCAGGATGGTCTTAATCTCCTGACCTTGTGATCCGCCCCCCTCGGCCTCCCAGAGTGCTGGGATTATAGGCGTGAGCCACCGTGCCCGGCCAATACTTTGTATTTTCCATTCTCCAATTAGAATCATAAAAATTTAAGAACATCATAGTTTTAAAAACAGTATTATGATAAAGCTTTAATTTCTGATTTTAGAAAGGAATTCAATATGGACCAGGACCAGAAGAGGTTTCTAAGGTATGAAAATATATTTTTAGAAGTATAGATTTCATTGATAGTGTGGGTGTGTGTTTCCAATACAGTGAGAAAATGAGAAAGTCATCCATATCCATATGTTTTTCAACTTCATTATCACTATAATTTGTCACTATTTGGACCTTGAAGAAATGTCCTTGGCAGTCCCTGATTTAAACATTTCATGTTTGTTTGTCCATCTGAGTTGAGCCCTGGTTAGAAAATTAATAATAATTAAATGAATATTAACATAAGTAATAATAAAGGGCGACTGGGTGGTCATGAGGTAAGCAGGAGTTAAAATGAAATTTTCTTAGTGGAAAGTTTGTAAAAACAGCTATGTATTATTTCAACATTTCATTAGAGATTTACATTGTTAGAATTTTTAGAAGCTGAAATAGGTATTATTTTATTTTCTGGTTATAATTAACTCATGTGCATGGAGACTACCAGAGATAATTACTGAAGTTATTAGAAATTCTGAGCTCCCAAACAAAACTCTTGTAAGATCTTGTCCTGTTCTGTGATGGCTTACAGAATTAATACATTTCCTATGGGCAGGAGTGTTAGCATAAAGTTGAGAGTAGGCCCATGCCTTCCCCACCTTCATCCAAGATTCCCAGAGTGAAGACAAATGGGAGTGGCCATAAACTTGATAGGACAATCAGATTATACAAAATCTACTTTGTTTTGAGATAAATTACAAACTGCAATTTAAAACTCAAGATGCAAAATAAAAGCCTTCTAGGGCCAAGTCCTGGCAACATATGTGACCTTCATCATCTTCCCTTCTCCCTGAAATGTAAATCGTGTTTCGTCTCCCTAAATCATCCTCAAATCTCAAGACTGGAATTCATATTTACAAAGAAAAACCTCTCTTGGTCTAACACCTTGACACCTTCCTGCTAACTGTGCTGTACTCTCCTTTGATCTGACTGACTGATATGTTCTGGTCATGAATGTGACCAGTTCATGTGGGTAACTGCTACTCAGTGGGAGGAGCCTTCTTCTAAGTTTAGAGGGTGGGTGCTCTTACACCAAGAGGAAATATTTTTTGTTTCGTAAACAGTCTATGGAATTAGGTGGTTGATTATGATATTGGGTGATATTCTTGTTCTAAGAATGGGGATTCCAACCTTTGAGCTCTCTCAGCTTTGAGGCATCTTCTGAACTTTGAGTCCCACTTGCAGCTGTCAGCTGTCACATGGACTGTTAGTCTTGTTTTTTTTTTTATTATTATTATTTTTTATTTTATTTTATTTTATTTTGAGACACAGTATCACTCTGTCGCCCAGGCTGGAGTGCAGTGGCGTGATCTCGGCTCACTGCAAGCTCTGCCTCCTGGGTTCACACCATTCTCCTGCCTCAGCCTCCTGAGTAGCTAGGACTACAGTGCCCACCACCACGCCTGGCTAATTTTCTTTTTTTTTTTTTTGGTGTTTTTAGTAGAGACAGGGTTTCACCGTGTTAGCCAGGATGGTCTCGATCTCCTGACCTTGTGATCCACCTGTCTCGGCCTCCCAAAGTGCTGGGATTAATTACAGGCGTAAGCCACCATGGCTGGCCAAGTTAGTGGTTTTTAATCAGAATTGCACATCACAATAACCTGGGAAGCAAGCCCAAACTTACATCTCCAGCTACCTTATTTCATCAGTTCCAGTATGCACTTTTTTCCCCATATTTTCTCATTTCTGAAATCTGGATGTGCTTTACATTAGTTTATTCAAATTTTTTAAAGATAAATTTTGTTGTGCATGTGTGAGGCTTACAACATGATGTTATGGGATACATGTAGACAGGAAGGTATTTACTATAGTCAAGCAAACTAATATATCTATCATCTCATGGAGTTACTTTTTTGGTGACAAAAGCAAGCAACTAAATCTACTTATTTAATGCCAATGCCCAATACAATATAATTTTATTAACTACAGGTTGTGTATCTTTTATCCAAAATACTTGGGGTCAGATGTGTTTCAGATGTGGGCCTTTTTCTGGATTTTGGAAATGAGATATCTGGGGGATGGGATCCGAGCCTAAACACAAAATTTATGTTTTATTACACCGTATACATATAGCCTAAAAGTAATTTTATTCAATATCTTAAATAATTTTGTTCATGAAACAAAGTTTGTGTATGTCGAACGATCAAAAGGCAATGTT
This sequence comes from Piliocolobus tephrosceles, assembly GCF_002776525.5. Taxonomy (NCBI): domain Eukaryota; kingdom Metazoa; phylum Chordata; class Mammalia; order Primates; family Cercopithecidae; genus Piliocolobus; species Piliocolobus tephrosceles. The sequence continues at coordinate 116,286,583 of NC_045441.1, read as the reverse complement.
GCCACTATCTCAGGTACCCGTGTAGCATCATGTCTGTGTTCAGAAAGTTCCAGATTTTGGAGCATTTTAGATTTTAAATCTTTGGATTAGGGATACTCAACCTACATATTCCTCATGTTGTTCATTATATTTCTGGACCTGTGCATCCTAAGTAACTGCTACTCTGTATCCTTTTATTCTCTATCTCTGTATAGTTGACATTTTTATTTAGACTCCACATATAAGAGAGGTTATGCAGTATTTTTCTATGTCTCATTTATTTCACTTAGAATAATCATGGTTTAATTTTTGCCTTATCTTTCTTAGTGATACATAAAATAATGGTGCATCTTATGATCAGTGGCATCTTAGAATCAATGAAATACTGATTGCATCAACATCTGTGAGGGGGACAGTGTCTCACTGCATGAATTTTACAAAAGCTCTACAGTTGAGTCTGATGCACACCATTGTTTGTAAATACGTTGACCTAGATCTTGGTATATTTTTCAAATTAACAACAATAATAAACTTATCACTGACATTCATTGGTTTCTCTCTTGCTGGGACCTCGGCTGAGCATTTTCCATACTTTTATCTTATTTAATTATCCCAATGAGCTTATTGGAAAGGTGTTATTATCCCTACTGTATAGATTAAGATACAGGCTTAGAGAGATGAAGTAACCTGTTCAAAGACATGTACATATTAGTAGAAGAGCAAGTACATGAGCCCAGGTGAGTTTCACTCCAAAGCTCTAACCACTGTTATATTGCAAAGCAATGGTTTCTAAAGTGTGGTCTACAGACCAGCAGCATCAGCATCCCCTGGGGGTGTGTTAGAAATGCAAATTTTGGAGCCCCACCGCAGACCTAAGGTATGAGAAACTCTGAGAGTGGGGCCCAGTAATGTGTTTTAATAAGCTTTTCCAGGTGATTCTGGTGCATCCTAAACTATTAGAACTATTAGGACCACTGTTGTATAGCATACAATGCTCCTGCAATAGGAATAGAGGACATAGCTAATAAAGATAGGACCTAATAAAGTTTATTGGATAACTGTCTGGCTTATATTGTAATCTTAAGATAATGCCATATTTGCAAGGTTGACTAAGCTTTTAGTTGCTTAATAACAAATAAAATTGCATTTGCTCAAATGTGCTTTAATTATAGTTCCCAGTAGGCAGAACTATGGTAACAAAATATACTAGGCTCTAATGTTTTTTGCATAATAAGCATAGTCAAAGCATTTAGCACGAATGGATTACAATTCCCCATACTAGATGCGAAGTCTTTAGAAGGGCCACATGCTTTTCTTTCGTTTGACATCCTCTTGTCCTCAATCTTAGTCTAATCCTATTATTTCCTTTCTTTTAAAGGCCAAAATATGGCATCTTTGTTCCTAAGAGGAAAGGATGAACTGACAAGATCCTTCCTTGTATTATCCTGGTTTGATAGATTGGTTAAATCTAGCATTTGTAATGCAGATATAAATAAACAGTTTCTGAACAAAAGCTGATTAAAGAATTTAGTTGAAAAATAAAGAACCTGCTTACTTAGTTAAAAAAAAAAAAAAGGTGATTGACATTAAGGAATTAAGCATCCCCAAAGGATAACTAAATTTGATTCCAAGAAGAGAAAAGGCAGTGTGAAAAATAATATACCAAAGTGACAGTGTAGAGATGCCTGGTGAATATGATTGTGTCATACTCAACACCAGTACAACTATTTGAAAAGCACAACATTCAAATAGTAATTTTTTTGCTCTGCATGATGCAAAATAAGCAATTTGATTTTTCTTTTTTCACCAAATTGACTGTTTCTTGAATGTGTTATTTGACCCACAGTACCGTATTATCCACAGCATTTCCCAGATGACTGAACTAAGTAGATGTCTTATTGTTGTTTTTTTCCTAATAGACATGTATGGGGATGAAGATAGTGATAATTGGAAAAGGGGAAAGCATAGCATTTGGAACTTGGAAGTGGAAGTTTTAGAAGTATGAGCAGTACTCAGCCTAGAGACTTGTTTTTCGGCTACAGTTACCTGCAGACCCTGTCTCTACCTCCACGGAATTGTGCATACTTATTAATGCATATTGGTGTCTTATAAACAGGGCAGAGGGGTTGAGGGCCTTGTTGCAGATCTTGAAATGCTTTCTTTGTGATCCCTGTTTCTGATGTGTGGCTTGAATTTCAAAATGTTACCTGATTTATACTCAAAAGCTATTTCCTCCTGGGTCTTTCTGCCTTGAATATAAATCTTTGGACTTTTGCCCTATACACCTGGATCTTATTGCTACCTGTGCTCTTGTGGCTATTTGGTCTCTATACTGGAAGTCCAAACTACCTGTCCAAACCTCAAAACCTGCCGACAACCTCCATTTTAACTAATCTATTGTAAATGGATAGTAGCTCTCCTCATGGACTCATGGTCCTCCTAGAAAATTCAGCTAAGATCATTGATGAAGGTGGCTACCGTTGTAGTGTAATAGTTGAGTGCATTCATAAGACTGGCCTTTAATTGAAGCCCCTATCAACAATTCAGTGATTGTGAAATCTGGAGTAACTTTCTGGGCTTCAGTTTCCTAATGTACTTTATGTTCAGTGAGGTGTATATGAATATATTTGAATGAATGAAATGCTGACGAACATAAAATAGGGTATGTTTAGGGCAGATAGCAAACCTAATGCAAGGATAGAGTTTAACATGTTTTTACAATTGTTATTATTATTTCCCTCCTATTCTTTGGTTATTTGTTTTTAACATTGTTACTACCCAGTCCCTGTACATATAAACTGGTCATGATCTCTAAAAATTGTATGTTTATGATGTACAACATGATGTTTATATGTACAGGCATACCTTGCTTTATTGCACTTTACAGATACCATTTCAGTTTTTTACAAATTGAAAGTTTGTGGCAACCCTGAATTGAGCAAGTCTATTGGTGACATTTTTCCAACAGCGTGTGTTCACTTAGTGTTTATGTGCCACATTTGGGTGATTTTCCTGATATTTCAAATTATTTTTATTATTATTATATCTGTTATGGTGATCTTTCATGTTACTATTGTGATTGTTTAGATACCGAACTTAATTGAACAATATTACATGTTTTCTTACTACTACACTGACCAGGCATTCCCTTATCTCTGTCCTTCTTTTTGGACCTCCCTATGCCCCGAAACACAACAATATTGGAATTGTCAATTAATAACCCTCCAATGGTCCCTATGTTATCAAGTGGAAGGAAGATTCACATCTCTGTCTTTCAATTAAAAGCTAGAAATGATGAAGCTTAGTGAGGAAAGCAGGTCGAAAGCTGAGACAGACTGAAAGCTAAGCCTCTTTTGCCAAACAGTTAGCCAAATTGTGAATGCAACTGGAAAGTTGTTGAAGAAAATTGAAAATGCTACTCCAGTGAACACATGAATGATAAGAAAGCAAAACAACCTTAATGCTGATACAAAGTTTTTGTGGTTTGGATAGAAGATCAAACCAGCCACACCATTCCCATAAGCCAAAACCGAATCCAGAGCAAGGCCCTGACTCTCCTCAATTCTATAAACGCTGAGAGAGGTGAAGACGCTGCAGAAAAACAATCTGAAGTATCAGGAAAGAAGCTGTTTCCATAACAGAAGTGCTGGGTAAAGCAGAAGTTGCTAATGTGGAAGCTGAAGCAACTTACCTAGGAGATTTAGTGAAGAGTGTTGATGAAGGCGGCTACATTAAAGAAGAGATTTTCAGTGTAGACAAAGCGGCCTTCTATTGGAAGAAGATGTTGTCTAGGACTTTGATACATAGGGAGGAGAAATCAATGCCTGGCTTCACAGGACAGGCTGACTCTCTTGTTAGGTGCTAATGCAGCTGATGACTTTAAGTGGAAACCAATGCTCATTTACCATCTTGAAAACCCTAGGACCCTTAAGAAGTATGTCAAATTTACGCTGTTTATGCTCTATAATTAGAACAACAAAGCTTGGATTACAGTACATGTCTTTATAGCATGGTTTAATGAATATTTTATGCTCACTCTTGAGACCTACTGCTCAGAAAAAAAAGATTCCTTTCAAAACAGTACTGCTCATAGACAACCCACCTAGTCTTCCAAGGGTTCAGATGGACATACACAAGGAAATTAATGTTTTTATGCCAACTAACACAACATCCATTCTGCAGCCCATGGATCAAGGAGTAACTTAACCTCTCGAGTCTCATTATTTAGGAAATACATTTTTTTTTAAGGATATAGCTTTCCTAGATAGTGATACCTATATGTATCTGGGCAAAGTAAATGAAGATTCCTGGAAAAAATTCATCATTCTAAATGCCAGTAAGAACATTTGTGATTCATGGGAGGAGGTAAAAATATCAACACTAACAGGAAGTTTGGAAGAAGTTGATGCCAACCCTTAGGGATGGCTTTGAGGGGTTCAAGACTGTAGTAGAGGAAGTAACTACAGATATGGTGGAAATAGGAAGAGAACTAGAATTAGAAGTGGAATTTGATGATGATGTGACTGAATTGCTTCAATCTCCTCATAAATCTTGAAGAAGGGTCATTTCTTATGGATGAGCAAAGAAAATACTTTCCTGAGGTGGAATTTCCTCCTGGTGAAGATGCTGTGAACATTGTTGAAATAACAAAGGATTTAGAATATTACATAAACTCAGTTGATAAAACAGTGGCAGGGTCTGAAAGGAGTGATTCCAATTTTGAAAGAACTTTTACTGTGGATAAAATGCTATAACAGCATCGCATGCTACCAAGAAATCTCTTGTGCAAGGAAGAGTCAATCAATGAAGTAAGCTTTATTGTTGTTTTATTTTACAAAATTGCCACAACCACTCCATTTATCAGCAACTACCACCCTGATCAGTCAGCAGCCGTCATCATCGGGGCAAGACCCTCCACCAGCAAAAATATCACGATTTGCTGAAGGTTCAGATGATCATTTGCATTTTTAGCAATAAAACATTTTAAAATTAATGTATGTACTTTTTTTGGATACAGTGCTGTTGCACACTCAGTGGACTACAGTATAGCCTAAACATGACTTTTATATGCACTAGGAAATAAAAAAGTTCACATGACTCACTTTATTGCAATATTCACTTAATTGCAGTAGTCTGGAATAGAACCTGTGACATCTCCAAGCTATGCCTCTATACATTGTGGGGTGACTAAATCAAGCTATTTAGCATACGCATTCCCTTATACACTTAACAGTTTCCCTGTTGGCTAGTCTCGGCTACTTCCATCCCACAACCATCCATATCCTGCCATTTATAAGACTGATGCAAATTAATATGAATCGAATAATTTCTTTAGAGAGTTTATTATCATCTGCTAAAGCTTATCAGCATTGAGCCTTTGAATCAAATGGTTTCCTTAATCTTATGCAATAAGAAAAAGCTTTATAGGAATGTTTCTTCTAAAATTTTGTGATGATTTTTATGGAAGAAACTGCATCAAAATACAAATGTTTAATTCCATGGTCCTGACTTCCTAAGTTGAGTAAATAGCCGAACTTAGGAAATACTAAAGCTTAACCATTTAATGCTTAGGATTGCTTCCCTGTTAGTTAGGGCAACTTTATAAATATAATCATTGGTTTGGCTTCAAAGCTTGGCTGCTACTTGGCCTTACAGTGGCAGTCAACTAATCTAAGCAATTTACCATTCTTATAACAAGGATGCAGAGGAAGAGGCAAAAGTAGTCAAGTGGGGTTTGGAAATCATTGCAGTTAAGCCTTGATGGAGTCAGATGATTAGACAATGACTGGCATAGAAATATTTTATTGACCATGATTTAATAGCTTCACAATTTTCTTTTCATTTTAAGAGCATTTACATACTTCTGAGTTGTTTAATAGATAAATCTTAGACAATGGCATTATAACATGATGGTGATACAATGATAAACTCATATATTACATCTAATGGATATCAAAGTGATAGTTTCTCCAAGACCAACAGATAAGACATTTTCATAAGCTGAAGTCATAAAATGCATTTACATCTACATATGTATCTTGGACATTTATAGGTGCACATTTAACTCTGCATGAATATTTATGTAGTCACACATATGAATTGGGATTTATTATTAGTGCTCAACATGGAACTGTAAAGTCATGGAGGCTTAAGGCAGTTTCCTCAAAACCTACTTTTGCTTCATTATGACTTATTAGTTCAAACTTAACCAGTTGTATATTAATAGTACTGTTCTCTTTGAAGAGAGGACTATTCTTTTCAAAGCTTATTAGGGCTGTATATGAATTTTGGACCTATTTAAGATTTGATGAATTGGATTAAAGAAATAACATATGAAGCCTTGTAAGTTTCTAATCAGGAAGGCTGCTTTCTGTTTTATGTGATTGAACATTTTAAAGTGTTTTTGAAGAAGCATTTGCATTTGGGGGCAAATAGAAGAGATGATTTCCTAATGAAAGTCAAAAATGAAGAAGCAAGGTCCATGTAATGCATCTGAGAGTGTTGTACTTTTTTTTTTTCTCAAGGGATGTAGATTTAAGAGGTTTTCACATAATCCAAGCTTGTGAGGCATTTATTCTAGCACAGAATACTGTTATCCATTGAACTTTACAGAAATAAAGTGTGGGTTATTTTCCCTTTGAAAAATGTGTGTTAATATGTAGCTTTGATGATGTGAGACATAGGAGGAAGTCTTAATAATTCAGTGGTATCTCTGAATTGACATGAACAAAGTAAAAAGTAGAAGAATTTCATCTTTCATTGATGCTAAATGGATTTGGAATTTAAGTCAAGTTTGTAAGTTTATTCAAATCTTTCCTGGTCAAACCATGTATTTGATCAAATTCAATTATCTTGATACATGATATATAAAGGGAGAAAGGTATACACACACACACACACACACACACACACACACAGAGTAAACAAGGCAGTGTCAACAACTACCAGAAACCCATCTGTCTGTCACCCACGATCCCAATATACGTTATGTTATGGTCTAGGCATTCTATCTCTCAGGATGGATAAATCTAACAATAGATGCAGAGTGAGGGAGCCTCATGGAACAGGACTCCATGTTATAAATCCTTACCTTTTTCTGTCCTGGGGAGATCAGAGGAGGTAGGGTTGGGCCTAAAGGGAACATTAAAATGTTATATTACAGAGCTAGCAGCCCCAGTTTGTGAACAATGGGTGCTTCACCTTCCCTCTCTACTGCTGTTCCTGCCCCCTGACTCTTGTCGATCAGACCAGACCAGAATCACAATCCTGATCTATCACCGTCCTTTCCAAATACAATTGTATTTTGCCTTGACTTATTTTTTTCCAAAGATCTAGGAGTGAGTTGGGTAGCAAATGATTCTGTTGGCCCAATTGCTTTGTTTCATTGAGAAGATAAGTTTAGTACATGAAAAGTTTTCTGGCTGGGTCATGCTGACCAGTATAACAGTATCTTTAATTATTTTGCTATTAGAATAAAACATGTCTACTCCCTAAGTATAGAAATCATTATATATACATATCACTATATATATATTTTTTCATTATATGTCACTATATACATACATGTAACTATATAACTATATGTATATTCCTCTCTTTCTCTCTTTCATGGGAAGGTCATCATAATATTATTCTGTATGAAAATTTCCAGCATGCAAGCTGATGCCTACTATTGTTTTCCTTTTTTTTTAAGGTGAAATAATTGCAAACAACTTTAGGAAATCTCTGGCCAAGCACAGTGGCTCATGACTGTAATCTCAGCACTTTGGGAGGCCGAGGCAGGCGGATCACTTGAACTCATGAGTTCTAGACCAGCCTGGACAATGTAGTGAGGTCCCATCTCTACTAAAAATACAAAAATTAGCTGGGTGTGGTGGTACATGCCTGTAGTCCCAGCTACTTGTGGGGCTGAGGTGGGAGGATGGCTTGAACCCAGGAGGCAGAAGTTGCAGTGAACCAAGATCATGCCACTGCACTCCAGCCTGGGAGATAGAGCCAGACTTTGCCTCAAAACAAAAAAGTAAACAAAATAAAACAAAACAAAAGAACAACAACAAAAGAAATCTCTGTACCTCCTCCTATATCCATAAATTCTTTCTTATATTCTTATGGAGATATATTTTGGCTCTACTTTGATTTTAGAGAGTGCTGTTTCCTCTGTTTTTATATAAATTGAATGATATTTTTTGAATACTTTCTATGGTCACACATTGTGCTAGGGACTGGAGACGGGAAGAAGAAAAGACATGGACTTTCCTTTAGGTAGCTCACAGTCTGGCAAGAAAAAAAAAAACCACTCAATTTTATGCTTATTTATTTATATGTATAAGTGTAATGAGAAACTGATTACACTTATGTGTAATTACTAATGTCCACAGTGTGCCAAGTGACTCAGAGTGTGGGGTCAGTGGGGATGCCAGTGGTCAGGGAAGGCTTCATGGAGGAGGAGTATACTGAACTTTACTGAATTTTTTTGAAAAAATAAGGGAATAAGGATATATTAGGGAAAAAACCCTTATGGTGGGGAGGGTGTGGGTACTCCAGTCAATAATGGTTTCGTAATTATTACATATTAAAGTGATATTTCAGGTATCTTGGGCCAAATAAAATAACTTTATTAACATTTTAAATAATAATGAAAACTTTTAACCTTTTTAAAAAAACTTTTTAAATGTGGCTACTAGGAAATATAAAGTTACAAACATGACTTGTATCAGATTGCTATTGAGGAACACTAATCCAGATATATTTTTAATGGAGAGGACAGTGTTTAACAAAATAAATACTTAACAAATACTTTCTGACAAATTAATTGATAGTGTCTATGTTTTGTTTAATATTTGGTACAAATGTTTCTTCTTTCTGTTTGTAAAATTTAAGGTCTGGGTTCATGTGCAGGTTTGTAACATAGGTATACTCGTGTCATGATGGTTTGCTGCACCCATCAACCTGTCATCTAAATTAGGTATTTTTCCTCATGCTATCCCTCCTCTGGCACCCCCACCCCCTGACAGGCCCTGCTGTGTGATGTTCCCCTCCCTGTATCCATGTGTTCTCATTGTTCTACTCCCACTTATGAGTGAGAACTTGTGGTGTTGGGTTTTCTGTTCTTGTGTTAGTTTGCTGAGAATGATGGTTTCCAGCATCATCCATGTCCCTGCAAAAGACATGAACTCATCCGTTTTTATGGCTGCATAGTATTCCATGGTGTTTATGTGCCACATTTTCTTAATCCAGTCTGTCATTGATGGGCATTTGGGTTGGTTCCAAGTCTTTGCTATTGGGAATAGTGCCGCAATAAACACATGTGTGCATGTGTCTTTATAGTAGAATCATTTATAATTGTTTGGGTGTATACCCAGTAATGGGATTGCTGGGTCAAATGATATTTCTGGTTCTAAATCCTCGAGGAATCGCCACACTGTCTTCCACAATGGTTGAACTAATTTATACTCCCACCAACAGTGTAAAAGCATTCCTATTTCTCCACATCTTTTCCAGCATCCGTTGTTTCCTGACTTTTTAATGATTGCTATTCTGACTGGCATGAGATGGTATCTCATTGTGGTTTTGATTTACATTTCTCTAATGACCAGTGATGATGAGCTTTTCTTCATATGTTTGTTGGCTGCATAAATGTCGTCTTTTGAGAATTGTCTGTTCAAATCCTTTGCCCACTTTTTGGTGGGGTTGTTTGTTTTTTGTTCCTGTAAATTTGTTAAGTCCTTTGTAGACTCTGGATATTAGCCCTTTGTCAGATGGATAGATTGCAACAATTTTCTCCCATTCTGTAGGCTGCCTATTCACTCTGGTGATAGTTTCTTTTGCTGTGCAGAAGCTCCTTAGTTTAATTAGATCTCATTTGCATTTGTCAATTTTGACTTTCATTGCCACTGTTTTTGGTGTTTTAGTCATGAAGTCTTTGCCCATGCTATGTCCTGAATGGTATTGCCTAGGTTTGCTTCTAGGGTTTTTATGGTTTTAGGTCTTACATTTAAGTCTTTAATCCATCTTGAGTTAATTTTTGCACAAGGTGTAAGGAAGGAATCCAGTTTCAGTTTTCTGTATACAGCTATCCAGTTTTCCCTACACTATTTATTAAATAGGGAATCCTTTCGCCATTGCTTGTTTTGATCAGGTTCGTCAAAGATCTGAGGGTCGTAGATGTGTGGTGTTATTTCTGAGGCCTCTGTTCCATTGCTCTATATATCTGTTTTAGCACTAGTACCATGTTGTTTTGGTTCCTGTATCCTTGTAGTATAGTTTGAAGTCAGGTAGCGTGATGCCTCCAGCTTTGTTCTTTTTGCTTTGGACTGTCTTGGCTACGCGGGCTCTTTTGTGGTTCCATATGAAATTAACAGTAGTTTTTTTCCAATTCTGTGAAGAAAGTCAATGATAGCTTAATGGGGATGGTGTTGAATCTATAAAGTACTTTGGGCAGTATGGCCATTTCCACGATACTGATTCTTCCTATCCATGAGCATGGATTGTCTTTTCATTTGTGTCCTCTCTCATTTCCTTGAGCATTGGATTTTAGTTCTTGAAGAGGTTCTTCACATCCCTTGTAAGTTGTATTCCTAGGTATTTTATTCTCTTTGTAGCAATTGTGAGTGGGAGTTCCCTCATGATTTGGCTCTCTGTTATTGGTGTATAGGAATGCTTGTGATTTTTGCACAATGATTTTGTATCCTGAGACTGCTGAAGTTGCTTATCAACTTTAGGAGATTTTGGACTGAGACGAAGGGGTTTTCTAAATATACAATCATGTCATCTCTTTCTAGTTATGTATATTTAAAATAATTCAGATTCAATTGATAGTTATTGATTGCAGGTATTGGGGAAATTACTGTGCTAAGAAGAGAAATAATGTTCATGTGGGAAACAGAAATTGGTGATTGTGTGGCATCAGATATGCAAAAATGAAATAGAAAAAGCGATTGGAAATGAAGAGTCACTTGAAACTGGCCAAAATAAAGAGAAATTGATAATATAGAGGGCCTTATTTTTGTAATTATGTGAAGGGGTGGCCTGCCCCTCCACACCTGTGGGCATTTCTCGTTAGGTAGAACAAGAGACTTGAGAAAAGAAGTGAGACACAGAGGCAAAGTATAGAGAAAGAAAAAGTGGGCCCAGGGAACGAGCGCTCAGCATACAGGGGACCCGAACCGGCACCGGTCTCTGAGTTCCCTCAGTATTTATTGATTATTATCTTTACCATCTTAGAAAAGGGAAGTGGCAGGATAATAGGATCATAGTAGGGAGAAGGTCAGCAGTAAGACGTATGAATAGAGATCTCTGTGACATGAATAAGTTTAAGGAAAAGTGCTGTCCCTTAATATGCATACGCAAGCATCTCCATAAACCTTTTTAGTGCATAAAGAGCAGCATTGCGGCTAGCACTTCCCACCTTCAGCCCTAAGGCGGTTTTCTCCCATCTCAGCAAATAGAACACACAACCGGGCTTTACATGGAGAGATTCCATTGCCCAGCGAAGGGCAGGAGACAGATGCCTTTCTCTATCTCAACTGCCAAGAGGCCTTCTTTCCTCTTATATTAATCCTCCTCAGTCACAGACCCTTCATGGGTGTCAGGCTGGGGGTCGATCAGGCCTTTCCCTTCCCACGAGGCCACATTTCAGACTATCACATGGGGAAAAACCTTGGACAATACCTAGCTTCCCTAGGCAGAGGTCCCTGAGACCTTCCGCAGTGTCTGTGTCCCTGGGTACTTGAGATTAAGAGAATGGTGATGACTTTTCATGAGCAAACTGCCTTCAGGCACTTGTTTAACAAAGCACACCCTGCACAGCCCCAAATCCGTTAAACCTTGAGTCACCACAGCACAGGTCTCTTGCAAGGACAGGATTGGGGATAGGGTCACAGATTAACAGCATCTCAAATACAGAATAAAATGGAGTCTCTTATGTCTACTTCTTTCTATATAGACACAGTAACAGTCTGATCTCTCTCTTTTCCCCATAATTATGGTCTCATGATAAGGCAAGTAAAAGTATTTTTTTTCTAAACTAGAGTCTACCCTGTCTTGAAAAACAAACAAAACTCAGTGAGTTATTTGGTTTGCATGCAGAATAGATGAATACATTCATTGATTTAAACATAGGTAATATATATGTATATTTACAAAGGTTGGACAGAGACATATAGGAAGAGAAGTTAGGGTCAAAGATCTCTAGGTTTTCATTAGTGGAGAGGTGACTACAGAATTAAAGACTTTAGAGAACATAGCCATCTTGAGTACTAAGCGCAAGACTTAGTTTTTGAGGGTAAGTTCATGAGAACAATCTGACCTATAGGGCAAAGCACTGGCCAGAGCAAATATGTGGGTTGTGGTAGTAAAACATTTACTGCGGGCTTAGCTGATCCTGTTATCATGGTGGGCAACATTTGCTCTAGCTGTAGGTATTCAACGAAAATAATGTTAAGTGTTTTGAGCAAGCTCTTATTGAAGAGGATTGGTTAAAATTGGAAATTGCAGGCCGGGCGTGGTGGCTCAAGCCTGTAATCTGGGATTACAGGCTAAAAAAATACAAAAAACTAGCCGGGCGAGGTGGCGGGCGTCTGTAGTCCCAGCTACTTGAGAGGCTGAGGCAGGAGAATGGCGTGAACCCGGGAGGTGGAGCTTGCAGTGAGCGGAGATCGCGCCACTGCACTCCAGGCTGGGCAACAGAGCGACACTCCATCTCAAAAAAAAAAAAAAAAAAAAAAAAAAAAATTGGAAATTGCTAACTGAGCTATTAAGAGGCACAGTATCCTTAAATCAATTAAGGTACATTATATTCTACTCCATTGCCAGTATTCATTTAAACATAAACTTCTGTATGTTCTACTCACAGTAATACAAATCAAATGTTTAGGCTACTTTAATTTTACAGTGTTTGTTTTTGTTGAAATAAAGTGAAATAATTTTCTGATAAGCTTGAAGGGAAACACATGTGTATTCAACAAATTCCTGGTGCTATAATCTTATTTTTGCTTTGCTTTTCACATCTTGACCATATGCAGCAGCATTGGGGCATTGTAAAAGGCTGGGCTTTGGTATTCGGACAGACCTGGTCTGATAGTGTCTCTACTACTGATTGTTTGACTTTGGCCAAGTCACTTAATCTATGCAAGCCTCAATTTGCTTGGCCCTACTACCTACCCTTGCAGGGCTGTTAGGGGAGAAAATATTAATGTATTGCTTAGCACATAATTGTTGTTTTATTACTATTACAACATTGAAATGCATTCTGAGC